>NW_027114928.1:1344841-1362655 GCF_000696795.3 Halyomorpha halys
TATATTAGTTATTATTTAATTAGAAAAATAGAATTATGCTACGAAGAGGATTCTTCAACGAAATATTGCAGACTTAAATATTATTTAGATTTTTCAAGAAACGTGTGCAAATAAAAAATCCAAGAGTTTGCATGTTAAATCTATAACTGGATTTTTTTTTTTAAAGAACCTCCTAAATTTGATACAAATTTTATCTCAAAGATTGTTATCTACGTTCACTAGTTTGGTTCAAATTGTAAAAAAAAATTAATCTAGATTATAATTATAACTAATAATACTTGTCAAAAAATCACCTCTTCAAGGACAAAACAGGATAAAGTTAAAAAAATATCAAAAATTCAACAATTTTTTTCTTATTTTGTGTTTCCCATTTTGACTATTCTGCGGTTTCTCACGAACATTACAAAATACGTATGTACACTGTATTGAATGTTCTACAATTTGAAACCAAACTAGTCTGGGTAGGTCCAATAATCTATGAAACACAGTTTCTCAAAAATTGGGGAATGTAAAAAACAAAGTTAAATATATGTTTCTTAAAAATATAGATAATATCAAAACTTTGGAATTCTAAAATATTTCATATGATCTTTTTTTTTGAAAAATTCTGCTGTTCAAATTAAATAATAAATATATGTATCAAACGGCATTTTCAAAAAGAATGGTTTTAATTTCTAATATTATTGAAAATCTTGGTATAATTTTAAATATCAGTTTAATGCTTTAAATTGAAGAAAAGATGTGTTTATTTTTTAATCAGTGTAGATTTTTTTTTAGACAGTTTAAACTTAGAGACGTCCTATCTATTTAGTTACATAAATAGTCAATTTATTTACAAAATGTATATATATATTCATAAGGATTAGATTAAGATAACCAAGACCATTGAAGAAATCAAGATTATCTAGCATACTTTCAATATTGTTAATATTTTCTGACACAATGTTTAACCTCCTTATTACAACTGGGAGATAAATTTTTTAAAAAAAATATTCTTGATGATAATGTTTAATGACATTCATGTAATTTATAAATTATATAAGCCACAAGTTAAATCAAGTATCGATTTTTCGTGACAAGAAAATTTCAATGCAGGAAAGAGATACCTTTTACCCGTTTCTGAGGGAGAAAAAAAATATTTAGATAGAAACGAGAGTAGCAGAAGTGAGGGTGCTACGTCATCAGTTGAGCCTACAACGGGGCTTAACGCTCTTCCTTGAGGTTCACCTTTTCATGATAAAGCACACCCGCACATAGACATTGGTGCCCAAATGTGCTGATAGGGCACGCCTCAGAGGCGGGGAAACGTGGGGCTTTTCCGATGGAAAATAAAATTATAAGGATACGATGATAGCTGCAAGCCTTGGATCCACTTTGAGGCTGTCGATAAGCGACAGGGGGTAAATAAGCATCTTTTATATTTTATAAACACCCTTTGCGCAGCTCTGATATGTGCTTATTTCCTCTTGTTTATGATTATTTATATTTTCTCAGTAGCGCATTTAAGGTTTATGAGTTACATTTAGAAATGGGATTATTATTTTTTCACATTTGGTTCGTCTACAATGTCAATTTACATGCTTATGCTGCCTATAAATACTTCCTGATATTTAAAAAAAAAAATTTCGTGATCTTATTTGTATATTTTTTAATATTTTACTGTTTTTATACAGACTTCTTACATATTTTACTTTTAAGTTCATATTTCTCATTATATTTTTACTTCTATCACTCTTTTTAAATTTTAATTAAAAATTTAATTTATGGATGCAAATCATAATTTCTATAGTTTTCAATGAGAGTTTTTTTAATAATAAAAAATTAACCACTTTTCAAAAGACATTTTTTTTACTCATTAAAATTTTATCACCAGAATGGATTAGTGTAATTCATGATTTAATTTTTTCCGATTGAGATAGGATCAAATGTTTATAGACTAGGTGAAATTAATGTATTATTTTATTTTATTTTTAAAACCTTCTCGCTAGTTAAATGTTGAATACTTGCTTTAAGCTGAATCCATCTTATTTTTCTATATTTAAATTTTTTTTTATTCCATAATTTTGTAAATATTAACGCATGAAAATCCCATTCCGATGATTATATTTCTATACAATAGAATAAACATTGACAAACTAAATTAATTACTATGCTTCATATCGTAAAAACAATAGCAATTTAAATTATAATACTATGAAATTAAAATCTGCTTTGATCTTTTAAACAAAAATTGAATGTAAAATGTGGAGAAATAGAGAGCGTTATGTTAACGGTTTATTTTTAATAGGCTCACGTCGGAATATTTTTTAAAATAGTCTATTGGCACTTTTACTATATTTAAATTTAATAAATTAATAGATTAAGATGTCCCTTATTACAAACTCTGCTAACTGTTGTAAATGCTTCAATGAAATATAATGATGTTCTTCAGGAAACACTTTTTTTTCGACTTGAAGGTCGTGAAGGAAATTATTAATGGTACCACATAATTATGTTGATTTAATTATGGATATGAGATGATAGACGTCAGGTTTAATTTGATGGATTCATTAACTTACTATTTCATTACCTTCATCACAAGGCCTTACAAGTTGTGAAGGCAATGAAAAGTCTGCATCCAGGCATAGTCAGTTTAAAAATAATTTAGAGACAGAAGCATTCCGGCATGGAACAAGGTTTTCAAAATATTGACATATGAATTGCAAGTAATGGAAACTATACATGTTTCCCCATCTTTTATTAGGTAAGAACTAATAAATATCATATTACTGAATATGTTTAGTAATATGATATTTAACTAATAAATATCATATTATGTTAATATTTTAGTATTTCACCTGAAAAGACTGCCAACAAAATTAAAATGATGTATGACTGCTCTTTGGTTGAACTTTTTGAATACATTTATTGCCCATGTACGAAAATAAAAATTAACTAAAATAGCAAATGAAAATATAAAACAAAATGTACGAAGGTATCCTTTAGTTTAAATTTGTACACAATAATTTAAGAAAAAATATTTGAAATTTTTTTTTTGTATTTAGCATGACAAAAAAAAAAAATGCTCCTTGTTTTTCTCATTAAAAGAAAGGGAAAATATAAGTTGTATTAATTTATTCATTTAAACAATTAATAATAACTTTCCCCTAATATATTTTTAATGGTGAATTATCATAAATCTTTTTGTTAAATATTTGATTGGACATTGGATTTAATTTATTTATTAATTTAATTGGTTACTTTATATCACAACTTTTGCTTGGGGTAAATTATTTTACGGTTTTATTAATACGATCAGTTACAAGATTATTTTGTGACAAACAAATACTGTATTTGTAATTATAACCACAAATGAACCAGCAACGAAACGTGTTGAACACTCGAGGAGGGTTGAGCGTTTTTTGCCACCTTGAAATAAATAGAACTGTATACATTCAAATAGATTAAGCTAGTACATTAAAACATTTTATTGGGCACATACCTGGATAATGGTGCATAACTTTTTACATATATTTTAAGTTCGAGGTTGACATTTGCTATGAGATATGGATTCCTTTGGTCATATGAAATTTGAAGTCAGTACATACCTGAAATAAAACAAATAAAGAATATATTGTTTAAGTTATGATTAACAACACTCAAATTAAAAAAATAACATTGTTTTATTACTGAAAATACAACACAATACATGTATATGATGTAATAGAGCACAATTATGAACTGTGTGGTGGTTATGAACTTGTTTGATTAATAATATTAAGATCATAGAGTGCCGAATGAAAAAAATGCTCAAAATTAAACGTGGAGTTTATAAAACCAATTATTACTAATTGCTACATCTGTTAAGCGAAAAATTATAATTCTTTAAATAAAATGCTGAAGTACTTAATTAATTATAAGCGGTCAATCAATAAATGATAGGAACGGGTGACTCAGTGCTAAGGAATTGTGGTACTAATTCCAAATACCCGGGCTCGAATTCGGCTGCGGTAACTATTTTCTGTTCCACTGTAGCCATGTTGTCAGCTTTATGGGTAATTATGATCAATTAAACAACCTTCCATATTTAATTTGATTTAAACTTTCTGTTTAACAGTCACTTTTTCTACAATTAACAATTGAAAGTTTAACATATTTTGCAGCTAAAACTGCAAGAAAAAAGACAAGAAAACATTATTAATTAATTAATTATAATTTTCCAAATATTAATTGACTTTTTATTTGATCACAAAGCTAATAATTATTGTGATATTGGATTGGTCTTTTAGTATTAATTGAACTGTCTATTTTTATGTACACGAATGTGCCCATCGTTTAAGGTTGGCACGCACCTTATTTACAACTAAGGTCTGTAGTTGGCCAGAACGTTAATACTCCCAGACCGTTTTAAATATAACATAGTTTGTTTTGGGTTTTTCGATTTTTTATATTATTTATACAAACATAGTACACAATAATTGAGTTAAAATAAAATGAATTGATAGAAACACATATTTATATATGCCTACGTAACTCTGGCTGAATCAGAAAATACTTTATCCAAAATAGCTTTATCTTTATTTATCACTTACTAAACAATCGACGCCACAGTACTCCCTGTTTCCAACCCCTCTGACACCATATGCGACCGGTTGCAACTTTCGCCACAATTACTAAACTGATTACCACGAAATTACGTGCCTGCGAATCCTCTATACCATCTCATTCCCACATGTGCTGAATATAACCGAATCAACCCATCGCTTGTTATGATACACGTTTTGATTCGATAACGACGAAAATTGCTTTGCAGTATTAATTTATATACATCATTTCGAATGAATATAAACATTAATTGTTTATTTACTGGAAAATAAAACTTTAATCGAAGTTGAAAACACTAATAGAAATGAAAATAGAAAAAAGAAAGAAATAAAAATACATAAATTAGAAAGTTTCCTTAAATGGTTCATAGGTTTTTAATTTATTTTTTTAAATGAAAATTGTTTGATTTTTTTTTTATTTTAGTCGATGGTAATTAAATTCAATAAAAGCTTGAAGGAAAAATAATTATAAAATTTTACATGACGATTACCTTTTATAGTAAAAATATAATAAAACGCATAATCAATTATAAAAAATTTATTAAAAAAATAGTAAAAATAATCATAATATATTTACCCAAGGTATTTATTCATAATTAATGAATAGTAGAAGAATTCGATGCGATCTTTTTTTCAGAAAATAAATTAAAAAAGAAAATCAGATTGAAGATAAAACATTATTTTTGTGATTCATGCAAAGATATATTCAATTGTTTTAAATAATATTAGTATTCATTGGCAAAATGTCTATTTCCCTTCATTTCTAAAGAATGGTTAATATGTTTTATGAACTTTATGGTTCAATTTAATTTTATGTACTGACCAAAATAGAAAATCGTGTTAAAAAGGTTCATGAAGCATAAAGTTTAACTTAGAACAGCTTAGTCTTTTCCCTTTATTCGTATTGTTCAAAATAGATTTTAATCTTTTTAAGCTCGCTTTTCACTTTTTTTTTACTTAACCATTGTGTTCGCTATCCAATATCTTTTAGAATTCGTGCCTAACCATTAAAAATTTAAAAATTGTTTCAACTAGTTTTTAATCAATTGTATTTATATCACAGCTTCGCTTGAATAGTGGTACATCACACACAAACAATTCGTTTAGATTTATTTTGAATTAGACAAATATCAAAAATAGTACAGTCTAGTTGGGTTTCTTTATCTAGTGAATTCCTCCTACAGACTTTACCGAAAATATTAGGTTGTCATGCATAACATTCAGACTTTTTAAAAAATTGTAAGATGTGACATTGTTCAAGCAAAGCAGTGATGATGATATGATACATTCTATATTATAATTTGAGTCAATATTTTTGACGCATGTGTTGTTATAATTTATCGTATAGTCTTTTAAATACGTGGAATAGCACTGACATTTTTAAGTGTGTTGACCATCGCAATTTTCTTTTAGTATGGTAAAATTATTGAGAAATTAGCTAACTTTAAAGTTTGTTATTTTGAATCCAAATTACTTATTTTATTCTTTGTACTCATATCAACTTTTCTCCTTCTCCAATTTGGTTTTGGCTTGCTTCCTTTGATTTCAACGCCCGAAATCCGACATTAGTCAAATTTGATCATGTACTAGTTAAATAATTATTAGTTAAAAGGGTTTCCATTTGCTAAGTGGGGAACTGAGATCTGTCAGGAGTTGAAACGGAAACCCTAAAACTGGGCCGTACCCTTTGAGATCCTGGACCACAACATGCTTGTGGCAGTGCGAGCCTTGTGGTCTCTCTTACACAGAACTAGCTTTTTATTTCAACGTAGGTACTATTCGAAATTCTCTCTTCCAGGTAAAGAAAGAGGTCAGCTTAATCTAAGCTGATAGGCAATAATCGAACTGAATTTTCTTTATTTGATCTCTACTACATTATACGCTTGTTTTTATATCCTCAGTCTGAGTTCAGCCATGTTTAATAGAGTAAGTACTTTTTAATACTTTAATATTGGAATATTCATTAATGACTAGGCTTGAAGACAAACCTATGATCTTACTAGAGAGGATTTGGCATTCCAATTCCTATAATGTCTTAAAGGTTTAATACTTTCTTTCTCAACTAAACAATTTTATGAAATCTCTGCAGACGGTTTAAGTTTATTTTTTTTTATTATAAAGCCTTAGCGACTGTAGTCTTCTCTTGTTTCTAAGGATATCACGTTTCGTATTGGTGAAGTACAGAACCGTCTTTAATTAAACTTTTGAGGTTTTTTTTTCCCAAGGGGTCCATCTAAACTCGAGAAACTTTTTTTCCAAATTTATAAAAAATACAATAATTCTATGTAATAAAAACAGGTCCTAACTGATTCGAGTTTTTTTGTTCTAAATAATTCACAGTTGTGTTATAAAAATATTATATTTTCACTATCAAGGTGGCGAACTTGTTTGTGTTTTCCTGCAAACTCAATTCAAACCACCATATTAAACCGAGTTAAACTTGAAATAAGTATGGAGTATGATATCGTTTATGTTTTTTTACAATTTCAAATGACTATTCATAAGAAATTATATTTGTTTTTCTAGAAAAAATAATTTTTAAATTTCAGCTTTTTCTACCTTAAAATTTAATGAAATACGAATTCACAATATAATTGCTAATAAAATCGGAGTATTAAATTGAATTATCTAACGTTTACAAATAATAAAAAAATACAAAAACAATTTTTGTCCTAATGATTTGGCGGAGAACACTTTCAGTAGAATTCGACGAATTTTTAGAAATATTAAATATTTATTTCAAAAGAAAATATATTTAAATTCTAATAAAATATAACTAAAAGTATATAATATAATATATTTAATACATATTTAGATTCCTATTAAATAATTCCTCAGTAAATTGTCACACAGTTGTTTAAAATTTCTGCATTTCTGTGAAGTTTTTATTGTTAAATGCATCGCTTTTACAAAAGTCTACTCATATTCTTAAGAAAGAGAAAGAAATTAATTGAAAAGGCTGGTCTTTCCAACTGCATTGGGTTGCTACATACAATGCACACTATATCTAGTCAAATAATGTTTTCAAGACCTATAATATATGGAGATAAAATGTAATGATTTTAAATTACGTGGCAGCAATATGCAATTTTTTATTTGATTGTTTTAGTTGTATTTCCTTTATATTCTTCCTTGCTTTTTATTAATCCTCTTTTTTTTATTTATGACCTATAAATATATTTTCTTCCCCCCCCCCAACCCACTATATTTTTCGTACTTTGATATCAATATTAAATTTACCTACAAGAACCCGAAGGTTCCATGCCGATACTACTAAACGCTCTTTGCACACATCCTTCCAGTGATGCACCTCTAAACCCAATTCTACTAAATCTGTTTAAATGCAATCCTCCTATGCACGTTTTGGTCTACCCCTCGGACGTTTATCCGTCGGTTTAGTGTTTATTAACATTTTAGGGATCTGCTCGTTACTAAGCCCTACAATAGAATCCGCTAGATCCACTCCTTATACGCCGCAATGCTATAACTTGAATTATATTTATCAAGTTTTTCGATAAGGCAGGAGATAAGCAGTTTCGAAATTGAAAAATAACAACCATTTCCCGCCTTCAACCTAGCTTTTATTTCCTCATCAATTTCGTTTTTTATTTATTTATTTTTTTTATATTTGTTTTGGTATTCCCTGTTCAAGAACAGGGAATACCAAATATAAGTAGGGGAATACTTTAATCATAAGTAGAAAGTATTATGTTCGATCTGTTTAGTTCCCAAGCTACGAGTGTGGCCAGCTCTAAGCTGAGGGTTCAGGGCTGAAGCCACGGTCAGGCTGTGGAATGCTATTGCATAATCTTTAGGCATACTTGGCTGTTAGCATCCTCGACGTTTCATTCAATGAATGAATGACTGAAGTTTAATCGCTAAATCAACAAGTTAGTTAAGATGCAACAATAAAGAATATTGCGGAAAATGTTCATACCGCAGTTTACATTTGCAAGGACAAGGATGAGTTTACATTTATCTTATTAAATAAAAAAGGTTTACTACGGAAATTTGTGTGTACTTCACCTAGTAATAATTTAGGCTATATTATCCGGCGAATAAGATGTAGGGTTTAGTACGAACAGGTACGACTGATCCAAAGGGTCCAAGAGGTTGTCCGAGACGTATGTGGGAGGATTGCGTCTGGACTAATATTGGTGAATGTATGTAAACAGGGAATAGAAGTATCGTTATCGAACCACTTTTATAAATAATCGATTTTCTTGGCCTTTGACGATTATTTAATAAAATAAAAAAACATTATCTAGGTATTCGTTCTAATGTTTTTGAGTTTTATGATAATATATACTCCAACCTGAAGTAGACCAGTTATTAGTAATTTGTTAAGATATTTTAAGATGTGGTGCAACGGTCTAGTAAATCATTTTTTTTCAAAAAAATATTTCTTCCTTATTTTATTTTTTTGTACACATAGAACTAAAAATATCATTTGTCCTCCACCCAATATATATTTTGTCTCTATATATTAAATGTTTTAAAAATAATATACTCCGTTTTATCTTTATTCAATTCCTAATAGATACAAATAAGTGTTTAATTTTATTGTATCAATTTCTATTATAAAATTGCTCAGGCTACTTACAAGCTTAATGATTTCCACAATACATGTATGTTAAGATTTCACTTTCAATTACTAAATTTAGAGTCAATATTTACAAGGAAAAGCTGACAATATTTCTAAAACGCGAATGCTTTAAGGCTGAAAACCCATTGGAACAAATATAACATAAAATTAAGTTTCATTCTGTTACTCCAATTTTTTTTCTTGGACTCGTCATACTTTTGCTTATTATTTCCTTGAACTTTTCGATTCCTGAAAGACTTAACTCGATTTCTTACCAGTCATGCTATTTATTTCCGTGTTTTTTCTTTACTGATTTGTTGATTCGTACTTATGCAATTCGATTAAGTTTGTAGCATATTTATCTTTTTATATTACAGGTATATCTGGTATTGTTATTTTCAGATGACCGATGTGTAGTTGTATGATTAATTACTTTATTGTATAAGAGCATTTGTATCAATAAAATGAGTATATGCTATAAATAATTACAAACAATGATTAAATGTAATTATTTACCTTCTCAAAAGAAGACCCAATGTCTATTTTATTCTTTTTTAAGAAAATGCTGTTTCAAAGCACATTGGCGGTTTTTTGTTTTATTGTAGATTAGACATTTGCTTTAATTGTATTTACCAATACCACGTTTTCATATTAACGAATGATATTAACACAAAATTGGTATACTTGGACATTGGCCTATCGTTAACTATAATAAAAAAATATTCAACACTAAATTATTTTGTTGAATTTTTGGGTGAAAGGAAAATGCTGTGCTCGATCGAACGGAAATTACTTGCTGGACCGTTGGCCTGAGTGCATCTGAAGGTAAGAGGAGCTTAAGGGATTAGTGGAATAAGAGAAGCATGAAAGTAAGAGGGACTTAGGATTTACATGAAAGTCAACGATAGGGCTAAGGTCCCCTATAAAGCCGCTATTCTTTATGTTAAGTGTCAATATTCTGTATTATTCTCAATACCAATGAGTATTTTCAGAATGATTCATTCCTTTATTTTATAATAAGTAGGAATAATCAAACGTATTTTTAATTAATACTTTTGTAATTTTTAAGTGCTCTTTTTTTTTTTTTAAATCGTGTTATACAATATTAATATAGATATTTTAAAATATTAAAGTGACTGATATGTCGGATACCTCAGGTGTAAAATACGCTAATGTTTTTTTTTATTAATATAAGATTATTACGAATATATATTCAACTGTTTTTGATTTACCTAGGAGTTTACAGCTCTTCGGCTTAACAACAGTTTAGTAATAAAATTTCAAAAATGCCTATCTACTTACAAAATATAATTTGAATACATCTAAACCTATTTTAAAACTTTTCTTCTAATAAACAATGACTATCATTATTAACAACAAATATACTTCCAGCAGGTTAGGACTATGTTATTAACTAATTACAGTGCTTAATTTAACCTACCATTTATTTTTATTCAATTTAAGAAGAAATATTTTAAAATAGGCGTTTATTCATTAAAATTATATTGTTTTGTAAGTAGATAACTATTTTATAAAATTTTTATTGGACACAGTTGTAATATTACTGTGATCATTATTTCTGAAGATGCTTGGGCAACTGGTCTGTATTCCAAAAAAATAAATCAATTCCATCAGCGAAAATGGAATGAATGAGGGAATAATATAATATAATGATATGTTATTAATACGAAAACAATTAGTAGGTTTTCTTCTTAATAATGGCCTAGAGCCGACACATGTGGCAATGATATATATTAAAACTGAGGGTAAAGGATCATTTTAAATTTCATTGTTAATAAAATTAAGCACACTCAAACAATTGATAGAAATACATTATAATACAAAGTAATAATATTTTGCTTCAAGTAACTAATAAATCTCAAATGATAAACAACAAGAAGTTTTTCGTCCTATAAATCAAAATACAAAAAAAATAATAAACGAGCAAAAAAAAAAGAAGGGATTTATGAAAATGAAATTTGCAGACCTTTTTCTAGTAATATTTGAAATTTTAAGAAATCATTACAATAATGTATAAAAGCTATTGTAATTTCAATATTTATGAAGATATATCACGTCCTACAGGCCGCTTGCATAAATAAAATGAGCCGAATACGAAATACAATCCGTTTTTATTTCAGCGAGCGGTGGGGTTTTTCAATCAAATATATAGGAGGAAGGAAACAGTATCGCTCTGAAATGGGCCGGATGTTACGTGTCATTGTTTCGAGAACAATTCAGTAAATGAGAGGATTTTATTTAGTTTTTTTTTTTATGTTTAATATCTTTCAAATCGTTCGAGTACCACTCGAACGAAACGAATGACTCTTTTCCGATTAACATTGACTGACGTCTTTAAAACTGTTTACTTCATCCATCATCATACATTTTGATAAGGTAAGGAAGGTATCATCAGAGGTTTCCTAGTAAGAGACTTTTTTTTGTTAGAAATATTTAATTTTGTTTGGTTTATTCGAAACTATTGACTGAATTACCGAATAGGTGTTCTAGGAATTTTAGTAGTTTGAAGATAAGAAAAATAAAATGAGATAAAAAATATATAATAATAAAAAAAAACTTATCAATGAAGCTGTCGCTCATATTTCTTCGGTCAAATTGAACTACCATTACTATGATTAAATGATACAAGTAAATCTTTTATAGGTCAACTATCAATGTTTTCAATTATGATAATCCCTATCTACGAAGATAAGATCATAATTAATTATTATTTTTCTATTGCTAGTAAAATAAGTGATATGCACGGCGTGATTAAGGTGATAAAATAAAGTAAGCATTATAAGAAAAAAAATCAAATGCTAATAATATGAATATAAGGCGTTTGATAAACAGGTAGCTTGCTTAGCAGTTTTGAGTAGTGACAGTGTATAATTTAAGTTAATAAATAACACAATTTTAATTTGGAAGATGAACTGATTTGTAGAACGAATACATGTAATTATTAAAGTCCTCTTTTAAATGTGTACTGGAAATCTTACTTGATGGTTGTGTGAATTGACTAGGTCGAGATGATTTTGTTTTTAAACTAGAAGTAAACTTTTTACTCTTAATCTCATCCCGCTGGACTTGGACTCCTGGGTTCTTGCACTACTATTCGTGAGGTGAAATGCTGATAGATGGTAACAGGTTTTTGGAATTGACGTTTTTTTAAACACAATCGTCTTAAGACAATGAAATATAATGAAGTATATTATTATTTTTTAATTTCGTTTTTTACCATTTAAAGTGAGGAGGTATATGAAAAGTCAGGATTACTACACATCACCGGTGTGATAATTGCCATTGATACTTAGAGTTTTGTTCTATTTTAACTTTAAATAAGTGACCCCAATATAAGTTCTTCCGTCATATTTGGGTTCTGGAGCATACAAGCTTGTACCAAGCTACCAACGTGTAGAGATTTATGACAAACGTAGGTTTTAGGCTTTATGTGAGGACATTAAAATATCCATGGTTGTCTGTTAGTATTTATGTTTTTAATTACCTTTCACCTTTTTTTCGTTCTCTTTGATTGATTTCTTTTAATAATCAAGGTCTTTAAAACTAAAGTAATACAGGGCACAAGTTTAACAACAGCTATATTTGCTTTTCTAGAACATACAAGGGTTTACCAATGTTTGAAGATATTTTTGACTAAAGACAACTAATTCCCTACAGCTATACTAAATACATTAAAACGAATTTAATGTATGAAACAAGTATGACAACCAATATCTTTGCTTCTCAGAAACCTTCAAGCGTGTACTAGCGCTAGTTAGTATACCAAGCGTCTACAGCGTTTTTTCTCCATTGAGAACCAAAAAAGCCCCAGAATGGCTATGCCAAAATTCGTTTCATGGAGCCTCCGCGAAATAAATATTGACTGACCCAGGTGGAAATCGATCCCAAAACATAGTGAACCAAGTGCTCTAGAACCCTGGCCCCAGCCCACTCAGATATATGAAGCCCTATTTTTATTATCTACCGTCTTCTTGGGTTTCTTGTTTTTGATTGCTTTTTATAAATAAAGAACTTAAGGTAATTAATGATGACGGCCATTTTTGCTGCTTTGGAACATACTAGCGTGAACTAGCATTTCTTAGTGCTATTGAGAGTTTGATACAAGTTGGGAAGATATTGAATTATAGACATAGTAACCCATAACTTTTTATCATGTAGACTGAGCTTCGTTCCAAATTGGCGGCACAGTGCGATAGATATATGAAGAAAACTATTTGTCAACCATTATTCTTTGATTTTTAATTCCTATTCTCATCCATTCATCTATTTATATTCCAACTTGTAACATATTTGAAAAAATTTCACATCCTAAATTTTATGCAGTAATATTCCTTACTGCTAATACATTTAAGCATTGCAATCCTAGAAGTATGATGGAAATGCTTATATTTTATTCAGAAATGGATTTTGGTTAGTACTTAATTGGAAATGCTGGAGGACTTCATATCATTCCAGGTCGCGGAACGTGAGGAATGTAATACCCCCACCATCTGACCTCGATATCAATACGCCAAGTCCCCGAGATCATATTGCCAGTGGGATGATAAAGAATTATACGGCGAGAAATTCTTTTCACTGCATTCATAACTGCTCATTCATCACTTGATGCATATTCTGAACAATAGCTTGTGTGTAATATGTATTATAAATTTTCCACATAACACCTTCCTTCATATGAGTGACTCTCAATCTCATATAAATTAGAAGATATATCACTCCAAAAGATATGCATTGTGGCCTAGTTATATAGCATAGTTTTTTTGTTTTTTTTTACATGAACTTCAGCCACAGGAAAATATATGAGTTATCATTTTAGGATATATTAACTTAATCCCATTTGCAGATTTTGTGGTAGAAGGTAAAAGTAATGAAGTGACATTTTTTTATTTTATTTTATTTTTAAGGCTTGTGACTTGACCAAATCTACTCTCCCGTATTAATCAATAATTAATAAATGTACAGTTTAATTTCTTCAATACTAAAGACTCAGTAAATGAATATATAATAAATTTACATGTATTGTATATGTATGGAGTGCTGGCTCTGTTTTGATGAAGGGTGAGAAAAAAAAATTCGGCTCCAAGTTACAAGCAGATATTTATATATTTATACAGAGGAGTATAACAAAGGTGATTCGACCATATGGCAAGATCTATGGATCGGCACCAAAATAACATACAGTAATAATAAAAGCTTAGCGAATCCAAAGGATCGATGCCGATATCAGAACTCTACATCCATCCATCCAGTGACGCCCATCCTAGCACATATCCACCGGTTGATTCTTCTCGCAATCTCTCCATCTATGATTCGGACAACCCTTCAAACGCTTACCCGCTGGTTCAGTGTTTGTCCTAGATTTTTCTATGCCTTAACCTGAATTATATAAACAGCATGCAGTTCAGCGTTGTGCTGCCTTAAAAATTCTCTGACTAACTCATCCTGTTTCTGTCTGAATATTTTACGTAATACTATATTTTCAAAAGTCTTTTATATTTTCCTTTAGTGTTAGAGGCCAAGTTTCGCAATGAACAGCGGGAGGGATAATAGTTTAGTTAATTATAACTTTTAAGTTAAAATTATTCTGAAATATAATCATGATTATTTCTTAATACTTCAAGATATAATTCGTATTTTTTTAAAAAATTATTTCTTTATTTTTATTTTTGTGCGTTTAGGAAAAATAAAAATAGCCCTAAAAAATAAATTTCTTTGATTAATAATTTCATTTCATCAAATCTATATTAAAAATTATCATAATTATAGCCATTCTAAGGATATGGCGTATTTTAATGTATATATTCACCAAATTAAATTCAAAACAAGGATATGAATTTTTTTAGTGAAAACATGTATTGATTGATGACAAGATTTCGTCGTAAAGAATAGTAGAATGTATGAATTTTTTTTTTTACTCCTAATCCAAGGTACATTCATTCTTGATTCGTCACAATGAATTCATTTCATGTTCTTTTATAATACTCATTTATCATTAATCTTAGTTGTATGATTGAAGTCATTTTTATATAGCGACAAGAGGCTTCGAGACTTTTATGGTATAAAAAATCATAAATAAATATCAGGTAGACAAATGAATTGCTTCAGCTTGTTCGTTATAGATTTTTATTTTTTATTTTTCGCATTCTTTCGTTACTTTTCGGCAAGGAAATCTTTATTTGATCCAATTTTCTTTTTTATCACTGATTCAGCCGCGCTTTCGCATAACAGTTTATTTATTTTTTCTCTTTTTCAGTTTATTTTAAGATTTGGTTATTTAAACTTACATAATAAGATCTCAATTATTTTAACAAAAAATTTATACATAAATATATTCCTACATTCTCTTTTCGTTATGAGGTAAAATTAAGTATGTGTGTGGGTTATCTTAACTCTATAATACAATATTACTTTAACGCCATAGTTTTCTCTCGTTGTTTTTCTGTAACGAAAGTGGAGAAGTAGTACATTGCGATAGTGTTCTGGACACTGTGACAGTCAGTCAAAAAATTACCAAAGCACTAACCTTCCAATCCCTATTGATAAGATTTAAAACGTTTGATAGATTCAACTTCATATTCAGAAACAACCAAGACATAACAATATAGAAACCAAATGTTTCTCTTAGTAATCTGTATCACTAGGTTCAACAGTTCACTGCAAAAGCTTGAATGTATCAATTACAATGACCTCTGTTTCTCCCCAACTGATATACTCTTCACTGGCAAGGATAATGCGGCAGTACTATCTCGTCGTAATGTACTTTCATGATAGTAACTATAATAAATTTTAGAACCATGCCAATAGCTGTCACTATTATAGCAGTGGTTATAAAACCTCATCGTGTAAACAGTGTCTTTATGCTGTTTTTAGCGCCTTCAATGGTCCAAACTCTATACCGCACTACGTTCAGACACATTGTACTAAGAAATATTGTACGAGTATAATATATAATAGAAAATATGATTTTTATATTAGATGCCATCAAATATTCCAACAATATTTCTGTAGTTGTTCTGTATCTTGTTCATGTATTGTATACCTGCTGACAAAAAATAGTAGAGATGTGAATAAATAATTATTGTGGGTAACATAATCTGGAGATTAGTTTATAAGTGTAAATAAATAAATCGTTTAATAAATTTAAAAAATAGGGAACTCAATAATAAATCGTTAGGTGAATAATAAATAATGTGGCTAAATAATTTTTTTCTTAAAAAATGGATCAAAATTAAGATGATGCTGCAGAAAAGTAACGAAAAAATGCAAGAAAAAAAATTAGTACCATCATAGCGTACGTGTCATCATATAGAGGCTTACAATCTCACTTATGTGGAATAATTATGTTATCAATTATATATAATTTCTAATTTGTCTTACAATAGTTCTGGACTGTTGTTATGTCTTGCTTTAGTAGCAGTAATAAAGATCCATAATGTGGGTCGAATAGTTCTTTACTATTTTATGTACCTCTCTCACCGTCAGCTGTTTCTTCTATTTGTTTCCATTTATTTTTGTAAATCGCTCATAAAGTATCGACGATAACTGCTGCTATTAACGCCCTCCAACCTTTCTCTTTGAATCATAGAGACGTCGGCACGATTCTCAGGGTACATAAACTAAGAAGGATCCGGTAATTGGGCAGTGTGGGTTCGGAAGCGGCCAATTCATTACGGGCCGCCTATTGGCCCATTCGTCTCCTATGTTCATTTCGCCCGGAGGAAAGAATTCCTCTGGATGGATGACCGTAGCGCTGTAGGGGATGATTCCCATTTGTCGAGTGCCTCTCCCAACCCTCCCCTTCTCACTCCCCGGAACAGACTGGCAATAATTAGGCAGAACAACTATCCGGGGCAGTTTACCAGAATACTTGTAAACAGAGGCTATTTACATCTTGGTCTGTTCCCAAGAGTAAAATACTCCCACTCGTCTGTTAAAAATATTTTTTTAATTTTCTTCTAAAAGCTTTACGTTTAGCCTTGTTTATACACAAATTAAGGGATCTAGGCGCGTGCATTTTGCATTCGGTATAAATATAAACAGACTGCTACTGGCCAATGTAATCGTTTAAGCTACTTTTATGTTTCTCTTCAGCGCACCTTCGCATAACTATTTAAAAATAAAAATTATATATTTTTATGAATCTATTAAAACCTAAAAATATACAAGTAAGTAATGCGGTACCATTATAACACATGGTTCATTTACGATTCTGAGTAGAGCAGAAATTAATTTCATTCACCTATATTACAGCTCTGATTTCCAGAATTTGTGGTTTCCAACTACAGGAATTATTTCAATTTCATTATTATAATTAATTATCATGGTATTTATTGATTGTTACGTTGTTTTTTTTCTGAATAAACAAAGAAGTTATTCTGTAAATTTGGCATCTAAAATGTGTCCAAAATATTTCCATAGTCCAACAATTGTGATGGAAGATTTCTGATTGATACACACATCAAATCAAATGAAAATGAACGAGACAGAATTCATACCTGTTTTGACGGAAGTCAAGGTCAGAGTTAACCGTTTGTATTGGGAGGAGTAGGGATAGCAGTTAAGTACGTCACATTTGAAAATAATTTCAAAGTAAACAAAGTAAAAAATTATTAAAAATTACTATAT
>NW_027114928.1:1362715-1364789 GCF_000696795.3 Halyomorpha halys
TACATACCTCTATATCCCCACTCATTTGGTATGTTGTCTTTCTTAATCACTTACATTTATTGTATACCCTTATTATAACTTTATTTCTTCTTTGCTTTTGTAACTATATATATTTTTTTTTTAATTTATTTATTTTTTTTTTTAATATTTCTCCCCCCCCCTCTATTATGTAATTATCATTTATTGTTACCTAATTTTAATAATTTTTACATTGTTTACTTTAAAATTATTTTCAAATGTGACGTACTTAAGTGCCATCCTCACTCCTTCCAATACAATCGGTCACTCTGACTTTGACTTCCGTCAAAACAGGTATGAAATCTGTTTCGTGCATTTTCATTTGATTTTATTCTGATCCCTTTTCATCACTTAATCTGTACTTTCATTAATATTTCTTCTGTTTATCTGTTACTATTACCGTTTTCATTTATAGTTTATAACCTTTAATTTTTACGTTTCATTGTATACCCTGGCTATTTTTCACAGTGTAAATTTGAGATGGAGTTGCACTAACAGCAACTGCATTTTAACTAAAATGTTTCAATAACTTCTAGACCTATACATAGTATTAACACGCGATTTAAGCTTGTTTATGTTTTTAGGTTACCACATAAAATGGAAAAGTTTGCCTTTGAGTTATTAGTTATAGGTCTAAGTTATTAGTTATTTAGACCTTACAGTTATTAGACCTTAAAACGTGTATTTGAGTGAAAATTCGAGTCTGAAAAACCTTTCAAAAATTTTAATAAATGCCTAATTTTTTTTTTCATGTTAAACATAAAAAAAAATAATGTAAAACTGATTATATTAATAAATTTATACTCACTATTAATAAAATTTAGTCAAGATTAATATTGGTTTACTAAAATTTATTTTGAACGCACTGAAGTCTCTTTATATTTCTGGTAGAACAGTATCTGATTGGAATTATTTTTTTTATAAAATATACCGGATATCAAGTAATGATATATATAACTAGGATCTCAAGGGACCTAGAATTTTTCATCAGTTTTCCAAATAGGCAGTTTTGAAATTACAATTCAAGGAGTATCCCTCTAGGAGAGTTCGAAAAATATGGTTTTCTTTATATAGGCAAAAATGAGTTATAAAAAAATAATATTTTATGTATTTATTTTTATGTGTTTTTAGTTTTAAAATCAATACAAAAACTTACGGCTTAAAAAAAAATGTATGTTTGTATTTGAGTACTACCAGCCCTTTTATTGTTATTAATACCCCGGATTATTAATATTTGATCTCAATTATTTATTTAAGTTATCTAGTGTTTTTCTACGTTATGATTTGACACTCTTTCTAGACTCTTTTCAGAACGCATATTATTTTTTGCTTTTCAGACATTTTGTAGACTTTTATTCATTTGCTCACCGTATTTAACCATAGCATACACTCATAAACAAATCATGTGTGGAAGAAATTCAAATGTTTGTAAACAAACCTGTCAAAACCTCATAAATTGTTTTACCTATACAGGCTATTGAGCAAAATCTAATAAATTAAATCTCAATTAGAAAGGTTTATTTATTTTTTTATTCCACAGTAACAGGGGTATTTCAACTCCAAAAGGGCGGAACTTCATGGAAATTATCAGTAATAAAGGTTCCTTTACATATCCAGATCCCATCCAACCAGGTAGCCCTTCACACTAAGAAAACATAACCGGATCCGTGCTCACTTCAATATATTAGCCTGAAATGATTGCATAGAGTAATGTTGCAATCCCCAAAAACGGACCTTAAACCATTATTTCTTTATAGATCCCAAAGGGGCAAACTTAGATCAGGATACTTATCATCTCATTGAATGTATTTTTTTTGTCTCTTTGATAATGTTTAATACACCGTTATTAGCATGCCTCGGGACTAAATTTGACAATGCTCAAATATCTGCTTATGCTGGTGATATAGCCATATACTCGGCAAGCATGAATGCAGACAAGGCCATGGACCAGGCCGCCGCAGCGGCCCAACTCATCGCTAACAAACTACAAGACATAAACATTCATATCAACCCACAAAAAACAGACGCCATCACCTTCTCATACAAGAAAACTCCC
>NW_027114928.1:1365624-1373912 GCF_000696795.3 Halyomorpha halys
AAAAAAAAAAAAAAAAAAAAAAAAAAAAAAAAAATTAGCATGCCAAGGTTATTAGTATTAATTTATAATGCTAGCAGAACATGTGCTTGTATATGTCAACATGTACAAGAAGCTCACTATATTTGTACAGGGTTGTAAAAAATAAAATAAAAAAATAATAATTTGGCTGATTTTTTTAACATGATATAAAACAATAAATTAATAAATTAAACATTTAAAGTAAAATTAAAAAATACAGCCTTGTCCAAAAATAATTGTAAAATGCCTGCATTCTCTGTTTTTAAGGAATTAATACCTTGTTTATGGAAATAACAAAGCTTACTGTAATTTGACACCGCTATAATTGGCGCCCTGCAGTAAAACGCCGAGAACATAATGAGTCACATTCATTAAATTCTTAATCTTGAACAATTCCAGTGTTAAAACGATTAATGGAAATGAGCGTTTTGGTATGGACCATCTTGACACTTGAAGAGTGATATTTATTCGTTTTATCTGAATAAATATTTTATAATTTTTTTTCTAATAGTTTCAGAGGAAGGCCAAACTGTTTTCAGTAAGCAGGATAACTGAATATTTTTAATAGATGTGCCTCTAAAGCAGCTAATTTCCATCTCATCCTGAATTGTAACATAATGAATGTTGCTTGAGGACCTACCTACAAACAAGCAGGTCAAGGCGGGGGAAACATTCTTGATATTCTTCGTCCTTAGGAGTGCTGGAATTTTTCTTTCGAATAAGAATATTTGTCTTTTTAGTCCATCTGTTGTATACAAGATTATTTGCTTGGAAGCAAACATCTCGCTTTGTTACTGAACTCAGAAAACCGAATTGAAGTTTACATGAAAAGATCGCAGATAAACTATATGACTACTCATTAATTCTACTAATACTATATTAAAGAATTATATTCTATTAGTCCCTAAAAAATTTCCTGATACTATGACTTTTTCATATTTGGGATATGTATTATGTTGGATATGATGCCTGAGGAACCTTAATGTATCTATAAAATTGAATTTTAAAAATTGGGACTTCGGTCACTTTATAACGAATCAGGTATAATTTTATAAGAGGAGGCGAATTCTTAAAAAAAAAATTACACGTTAATAATACCCAAGATCATAAATATAATTATTTTTAATAAGGAGATTATTTTGCTGTTTACGATCTTCAATCCCGTATTACATTTATGTACTTGTTTTAAGTTTTTTTTCTACTCACGGATCTCTACCTCGCTCTATCTGGGAGTCACACTCGATCGCCATCTCACATTTCCTAGCCATGTTCGTGAGAGACTGAAGCTCGCCCGTCAGAAGAGTTATCGATTGTATCATCTGCTAAAATCTCCGCAGCTCTCGCTCAGGCTCAAGCTCCAGATAGACAAAGCTGTCATTAGACCGTCCCTGCTCTACGGTGCGCCCCTGTTCAAACTCGTATAGAACCACGCTCAACCGACTGCAGAGCTTCCAGAACTCTGTCCTTCGGAAGCAAGAGGAACAGCGTTACGTTACAGAGGGCCAGAAATACTGTCATCCACGATGAGCTCCAGCTGCCCTCTGTGCCGGAGTACATTGGCCGGAGACACATCAAATGTTTTGATGGGTTGAAGGCCTGCACCAACCCGCTGTTCCGGGAAATCGCCTCTCCATCACCACCTGGGAGATGGCAAGGAGATGTCCCCTTGGTAAATGTTTTTTACCAAGGGACGAGGTTTTTGCTCTGCAGTCTAAACCTAATACTATCACGGCGCCATCGTTTCTGCACACACAGTGTACACTCGACAAAGCTCTTAAAACACCCATGGGTAGAATAAGGCAGCACACTTCAACTGACATTATTGTACCTAAATATTCCTTATTTTCAATGGAGGGTACGAAAAAAAAATTCTACTCATATATACTTATATTTTTTTTTTGTTACTTATATATTTTTTTAAAATGACTTATATATTGTTTTTTATACTTATATTTTTTTGTTAATTACCAGATAGGCCTGGTGGGCGTTACATGGTTAATGTGAAAGGTACATTTTCTTTTTTTAACATTATGGAGGGGTATAGTCTAATACAAAAGACCCCTCCCCCCAACAATATACAGCATTATAAATTAAAAAAAAAAAATATGATAAAATGATAATTCTTAGTAAAAGACTAAAGTAAAGTTTATAACAAAAACAATGAGATTTTGGAATTTAATTAAATAAATAATTTACTTCTAATGGAGAAAAAAAGTTAATTTCAGAAAAAGATAAAGAGAAAAATTAAGAAAAAATTTTAGAGTGACAATAACAGAACTGATACGGTCCTCACTTCTATTTCTCTATTAATCATTTATACATAATCTTTTTTACAACTTTATATGTATATTTCTTACGTTTTTTCTTGTTTCCAATGGAGTCCCGTGAAGTTTGAAATACTAATTAATTATTTTTTAATTAATTTACGATTACTAATGATTTTTTTAAATATTTTTGTGCCTTTCTTGACCCCACCTATCTTCCCACAACAAATACTTTTGTTCGGAGGAATACAAATTTTTAATATCCGTGCGTTTAAACTTAATGAAATATGACGTAGTTTCCTTGCTTTACGTCGAGGTAAAAGAACTGTCATTAACTTTTTAAGATTCAACTATATCTCAGAGAATTATGGGGGAATTATAAGTCTTTATAATGGAACCACTATTTAGGGAAATTTGACGTTCTTTAACTTTAGAATCTTTTACCTCCCAGGTATATATTTATAAATAATTATAAACTCAATGATTTGGTAGCAGGTTTAGAACGTTGATTTTGTGATGTAATTCGGTTACTATAAATAAGAACATAGACATAAAATCAATCTTACTATGAAAAAATATTTTTTACCAAGATTTTTGGATCCTGGAAATCTAAAGTGTGCTCTGACATAATAAATAGTTCCTTTATCCAATTAACAATGCTAATAAAAACAGCAGGGGTGGTCATTAAAACTAAAACCATTTTTTATAACCTGCATTAAAGGGCGCAATCAATCATCAAAGCTCCATCAAAAGCAGTATGATTCAAGTGAGAAGGGTGAAATATGATCTCTGCATCGACTCTAATATCGAAGCCACCCTCGCTCCGACATCAATTTGAACCCTTGCTACAATCGCGTTGAAATTTACTGCTACAACCCCTTTTTTCGATCCAAAAACTGCTCTAACTCTAATTCATGCAACTAATTATATTTCAATAGAGAATAAATAAAGTCTAGATAAAATTTATAATAATAACCGAGATATTTACTCGACTAGGAACACAAGAGAGAAAATCGTGGTGAACTACATCTTGTAGGAGAATGATTTAAACAGGTGTGTTTGAGTGCGCTGTAGGGCCATTACATTAGCGCGTGAGTTATGTTCGAAAGCGTCCGAGTCATAGATCAAGGCGTCGATGGGAAGATTATGCAAAATATGTCATCATTCAAAGGGAGAGATGTCTGAAGATGTTGGGATACGCGATTTGATGGCGTAATCTCCATTGAACAATAGGCTTGCTGTTGTTTCTTATTGCTAAATTTTTGATGATGTTAGATTATTCAATTTTGTGTTTTGAGGATTTATTGGTATGTTACCTTCCCCCTTAAATGATGTTTTCCACCCGATCTTTTCAACTTTAGCTCTTCCTAATCTGAACAACACAATTATAACACTTTTAAATTATGAATTCTTTTGGATGAATCAGTCAGTCAATCAGTTTTATTGACGCTTTTTATTTTATGGTGTTCTTTTAAGACAGATGGTTTTTAATTAATGATGTCAATTATATACGAGAAATTTATTTATAACATTAATTTAGCTCACAATGTTTTTTCCGATTTTTTTTTTTTAGTTCTTTGGTAAGATTGGAATATGTTTTAAGCATCTTATACATATGTTCATTATAAGAAATTTAAAATCACTTTTTTTCTAGCGTACATTATTTGATTTTCGAATTACTACTATCATTGGTAGAACATGTAATAAAATTCCACAATGGAAGTAATACATGAGCCCACCTTCTTTACAGGTGCACCGGAGGATTGGAATAGAAGAAGCAAGGTTAGAAACTAGAAAGGAGTTAAGAACGGAAGGATTGATATCAGGTTCTGGCTAGATCAGCTAGATATGAAGCACTAAGTCTTTAGAAATGATTTTATTTGTCATAAAGTAAGGAGCGCTGAATATTTTACGAAGGATTTTGGATTGTAAGGATTGGATACTGAAATAATTAGATGATTTAGTAGATTCCCAAACTCAATGCAGTATGTCCAGATAGGCCTTATTATAGTAATATAGTTCAGTCTTTTTTTTATGTTTTGTAATTGTCGGAATCGAAGTGCGGTTTCTTGTCTTTTCGGTCTTGTACGACGATTCCAAATTAGTCGTTTGACAAGATGTAGTCCAAGGTAGCGGATTTTTAAAAATTTAAATATGACAAATCCTTTATCCATCCGAGAACAGAATTACTTCTCTGTTTTCGGACGGAAACACAATGTCACTTTTGAATTTTAAAAAATCTGATAATAAAAATTACTTACTGTTTTATGTTTTTATAGATACAAATAATATTTGTCATGTTCGTCATTAAATATGTTTAGAACGTAGTACGCATACAAATTAAAAGAAAAAAAAAAAAAAAAAAAAAAATCACTTAATTTGATATGTTAGAACTTTTTTTTCTCAGTCTCTTATAACATCAATCAATATCATAATACCCATTTTACCGAAATGTAAACGTCCACTCGACTCAGTCGAGGCAGAAAAATGAGTAAACGAAAAAAAAAAAAGGAAAAGTGGGACTGGGGTTTGAGCCTGACAGAATGAGATTAAATTCCCAGGGATGAGGATCAAATTGGATAAAGGGAAAGGCTTCTATTCCGGAAGGAAACTAAATTAAACTGTTAACTGTAAGAAGGACGGGGCAGGAGAGGGCTTACCTCAAGCATTAATCACAATAAGACAGGACTTAGTCGAGATGAAGTCAGAGGATATGACGAATTGGGATCTTGGCAGAAGCTCTAAAGTAAGGGTAGTTTATGTGAGTTAGAAAAAGCCAGGCATATTGACTATTGAAGAACTGATTTTATTGAATTTTTCAGTATCTAATTTTAAATATTACAACAGTAAAACTTGCACAAAAAAATGTTTTTATTGTTCAATGTTCGCTAATGATAATACTAGAATACTCTTCTCTCATTAGTTATTATTATATCTTTCTTTAATCGTGATGTAATAAAAATGTATACGAAACGTTAAACAGGGAAAAATCAATTTCGGTTAACCGAATTCCACAATCCACAACTTCGGAGTGGTGTAAAAATAGGATTTTTTTTTTTTTATCCGTATAAAATATTTTTCTTTAATGTTACAATACCTCTCACTAATACTATTAAATGGTGACGAAATGTAAATATTAATATTTGAAAGGACCAAATCAAGACAAGGTAAGTTGTAGGAGACAACTTGAGATGATCATTTCTATAATATTTATCTTATATATTTTTAGCAGCCTTGTATAATGAGGGATATGCCAACATTGAAACTTCATATATTATTAAGCCGGAAGTTTCCATCTCATATCATTTATGCAATGTGATAGTTGATATTGCTAATGCATATTATTCACTAATACCTTTGGGCGCCAAATTACCATAGTAATACAGCTTTGGGGAGGGAGTGGTGGAGCATCTTGTGGATTGTATATATATCTTCGATCCACTGAGCAGCTATAAAGGGTTGTGGTGGGTTTTTAACAAGAAACATTCACGTTTCAGGAAATGCTATGTTGTATAAAAATGATTTTATTCAGGATTTTATAGCATATTAGTAGGATTTTGAGCCAGCTAAGTGATAATAGTAGAAATCTGTCTTTATAGAAGTCAGCACGCACATAATTTTTATAATTAGTTGCAATTAACACGGAAACGCGTTCCTAGTGGTTATAAAAGTTTCAAAAATCGGCTAATTAATTGATTAAAGAAACGAATTAGCCTACTCTAACTTATTTTTTCCCCGTCTTACTTATTTTTAAGGACGTACCGTATACCTTGCGAATAAGTTATATTTTAAGGCATTAAATAGCTTGGATTTAGGTGTCGAAATACCACAACTAATTAATTCTTTGAAGTAGTATGTTGTGAACCCTAAATTGTCGTGAGAAAAAAAAATACATGTTTTTTTTTTCAAATTATTATATCCAAAACTGAGGTACAGTTCTACATATGAATTCAAATTTAATAAAATCGTTTTTCTGACAGTTCTGAGTTAATTAGATGGATAAACTAACGAATTAGTAACAACAATAACGGCTTACCGAACACTAAGATTCAATGTCAATACCACCAATCGTTCTCTATATAAATCTTTCCAGTGATCTCCCTTCTAAACCAAATCTACTAAATCAGTCTTGACGCAAACCTCCCATCTACGTTTCACTATATCCCCTGGAAGACATAGGCTAAGTGTTTATTAACATATTAGGGAACCCGTTGTTACTAAGTCCCATAACCTTAAACCTGAAATTCTATAAAAAATAATTATGTCTTGGTATAGGATAACAGTTTAATACAGAAACTTCGACAAAAACTTATTCAAGGAAGAGTAATGAAAGTGGTTTCCGTCCCGAAAATTTGAATTTGGAGAAATTAAAGTATGTTATAAGATAATTATTTATTTTAAATCTTTCAAGCGGTTTTTCGCCAAGGCATCCTAAATGGTGGATCTATAATAAAAGTTAAATAAAAACAAATTAAAGTACATTAAATTGTGTATTGAATGGGTGCCATTATGTAATACCTTGACCAAGTGGTATCGTTCATTTAATTCGATTGCTACCGCTAAAGTCCATATAAGATTGGTTGTCAAGAAAAATTAGGAAGCGCTAATCTTATCTGAAATAGCTTTATAATGTTTGTAGTGATAATGAATCTAAATGAAATGTAATAATTAAAAAAAAAGAAGGTATTTAATTTCATAAATGGAGTACAAAAAGAATATGATCGATTGAATAATAATTAACACATGTACATGTCTAAACTCCAAACCCATTAGCAAACTGCTAACAATAAATTTATAAAATATATTTTATACTTTTGATGGCATCTAAGCTGAATAAATTTGTGTAGGAGCCAAAGAAATTTTCAATTGAAAACTCTAACCGTGGAAACTGGGAAGGGTTATTGCTCCATCAGAGCTGTAATTTCCACGATTCTTTCAATAGAGATGAAATATTGAATTTTGACAAGGCAGAGGACAGCATCCATCATTCCTATTCCTTTGACTGTTGCTGCCTGTTATTGGAATGTTTTTAAATATAAATTCACCCCTTTTTCCAAAGGGGGATGAATCATTCACAAGCATTCCTTTCATTTAAAAAATAAAATTTTAATGAATTTCAATTTGTATTTAATTTACGAATCGAGTGTGTATGACTAGTAGGAACTCTAAAGGTTATTTGATTACTATTACTAATATTTTCTAATAGGACACTTATTGAAACAAATGATTCGTTTAATAAATATAATTGAATCGCTTGGAGTAAGAATTAGACCTAACAATTATGAAATCAATTAAAATATTTCACAAAGAGCTCATTCGTTACCTTTTAAAGTTATATACCGAGATCGTTTTTCTAAAATATAATTCCAACATGTTTTCATATATTCATAAACATGTTATACCTAATATATACCTGTATATTCACTTATAGATGAAGTATGAACTATTAAAAAATTAATTAAAATCTTTTTTACCTGCTCTTTTGAACAATATTCATTATGTGGATTTTCATATTTTTACATCAAGCTCTTCATCATATATACTGTGTGCTTAGTTAGTTACAAATATTAATACTTTTTTGCTTTTGAAGATAATTCGAATGATAGTAGATTATTATTTACTGACTATTGTAATGGATTTTAAACATATTTTTGATTAGTACAGTATATTTCGAACTTATTATTGACTACTATATTAGATTGCAAACTTATTAATGACTATTATACTATATTTCAAGATTGCTAACTTATTAATGACTATTATGGCAGATTTCCAAACTTATTATTGACTACCATAGTCAATTTTAAACCAACTATTAAGTATTATAGAAGATTTCGAACTTATTATTGACTATTAAAGTAGATGTGGAACTTATCATAGAAAACAGATGACTAAATTAGTGAGTAAGTTTCTGAATAGAAGATGGGTAAATTTAATTTTTTAGATTTTTTAATGGGGGATATAGACGAGCTTAAACGTTAAATTGAATTAAATATTGCATTAAAT
>NW_027114928.1:1373962-1377587 GCF_000696795.3 Halyomorpha halys
GCATCTATGTTATTTAAAATTAATAATAATTGTATAAGTGATATTAAAAATTTTGTAATTAAAGTTGTATATATGCAAGTTATCCATGCGATGGCATTATTTTAATGTATCCAATAATTATAACGCTATGCATGAGACTTAATAGCTGAGGAGAGATAGTGACCAATTATTTTAGAGGTATATATATATGTAAATAATTGACGTCTTCAACGTAAAATTTATTGTCTTGAGTATTTTTAAAATATAAATGGATTATTATGGCATACTAATTTATTTAATGTTATTGTTATATATAAATAATTATGGGTTAGTAATACGAATGTTGATCAATTAATTTTAACTTTCTGAGATTAATTTTTTGGATTTTTTTTAATATTGTAATATGATTATGTAGTACCTAGTAATTAAAAATACAAATTGTAAAGGAGTTTCTAAAATAATAAACTTTTAAAATCAATGAAAATTAGTACGTATCCTTAGATATTTATTATATTGTAAATTTAGTATTATTTATTAAGTTAACTCTGTTATTACAAAAATGATAAATTTTAGCAATAATTTTATAAAATAAAATATTAAAGACAGGATGAAGCCTTCAAATCCAAATGACATTGATTGTTAAGTTGACAACATCCGCTAGGGGATATAGCCACCAGCGGCTGATAAGGCTGACTTGTAACGGCAGAATGGTTTTCATTCCTTCTATTTATTTAAATGTTGCTTAGTTAATTAATAATGTTTTGCTGTATTTTAGATATTTAAATTTATCAGCATATGTTAGAGGATTAAAACGCCATATTGTTTTTATGGGATAACTGTTCTTATAAATAGATTTCAACACATTGACATTGAAAACATTCAATATAAAATTTTTTACTTCATGCTTCAAGAATCTGTTAGCATAGGAATTTTTCTAAAGTAATATTTATTTTTGGAAAGTAATGAATAGGCATTTTTAAAAGTATTAAGAGTACTAGATTAGAACTAATTTTATTTGTTAAAAATTCTTTTTTTCGAGTAAGGTGAAAAAAGTGGATTATAAGTAAACAGGGTATAACTCTAAGGAGAGGTTCCTTAGGGCAAATAATATAATAATAATAATAATGAAGGCCAAACGAACCCGAAGGTTCGATGCCGATACCACCAAACGCTCTCTGCATACATCCTTCCAGTGATGCCCGTTTAAACCCAATTCCACTAAATCAGTTTTAACGCAATCCTCCCAACTACGTTTCGGTCTACCCCACGGACGTATACCCGTTGGTTCAGTGTTTATTAACATTTTAGGGATCCGCTCGTTACTAAGCCCTACATCCTTACATGCCCATCTTATACGACGCAATCCTATAACTTAAATTATATTTAACAGATGTAGGTGTGAGTGGAAATAATATACTACAAACAAATATATAAATAAATCTGATTTATGTTCCAACAACGTTTTTCAATAAGAGAAAAAAGTTAAATAGCTATTTTATAATAATTTATTTTTCTTCTGTCAATATATTCGAAATATTAATATGATGTCAAACTAACTTTCTCCAGAATCTTTTAGATAAACCCCAGCCGATCTAAGATGCATTGTTTTATATTAACTACAACCCACAATTAATAACTAATGACAAGATATTTTTTGGTGTTCTCAAATGCAGAGGTTGCGGGAAAAAAATTAGAAATAGTTCAATTATTTTACATATTAAAATATTAGGACTGAAAAAGGATGAATTAACGGGAGAATTAGAAGACTACACAACACTAAATTAAGGGACCTATACCCAATAAATATAATTCAAGTTATAGTATTGCGGTGTATAAGATGGGCATGTAAGGTTGTAAGGACTAGTAACGAGCGAATCCCTTAAATGTTACACACTGAACCGACGGTTAATCGTCTGAGGGGTTGCCCGATACCTAGATGGGAGGATTGCGTTAAAAGTGATTTAGTACAATTGGATTTGGAGGGGCGTCACTGGAAGGATGTATGGAGAGAGCGAGGTATGGGCATTGAACCTTCGGGTTTGTTAGGCCGTTATTATTATAATTATTAATTATTTTACAAGCTGTAAATTATAACAGTCGATAAATGATGGTAGAAGTAGTAGAAGTCAGAATTTAAAAAAGTTTTATAGTGGTTATACACTTAATCTGTCAGTTTTGAATATGACGTCATAGAGAATTTTTACTTATTGTACGTTTCTATTAAAATGCTTTATGCTTTAGTTTTAATTCATTTTTTCGTATTCATTCTTACCGTGTCTCAAATATAGAAGTTTACCAACTAGTATGTAAGGATATAGATTTTTCATAAGACATTATGTATAATTTATTTTGTAGTATAAGTCGAATCAAGAATATCCACGGTTTCCGATTGAGTTGTTTGGGTTCGGAAGGAATTTAATAATCAAGTAGATATTAATGTTGAAACTTTTACTGATATAAATTTATTTTTATATATAATTTTAATGTATCCAATAATTATAACGCTATGCATGAGACTTAATAGCTGAGGAGAGATAGTGACCAATTATTTTAGAGGGTTCGATTAGTTCTGGGTTCCAATCCAACCCACAATATCTTGACATTCCCTATCTGGAGGACTTGAACCACAATAAAAAAAAAAGTAATGAAATAACTGTAAATATTTAGCGGTGTCTTTGGCACGAAACTAAACCCCCACATCATGTATAGCTAAAAGGAAATAAATTTTAAGGAATATTAAATTTTGTTGTAAGGCCCACCAGGCCAATCTGGCAATAGAGAAATAGATATATTAAAAACAAAGTATCCCCAAGAGACTTCTCGTTTTTCTCCCTTTTAGTCTCATTCGAAGAAAAATATGAATAAAATTCTTCGTATACTACCCTTAGAACAATGTCGCTAGACTGTTCGCCGAGCGTATGAAAACAACTTCGGTAACTTTTCTGGTAACAATAGGACTCTCGACGAATGGGAACCGCGTCGTTAATTCTCTAACGTACCGTTACTGAGTTGTTACCGCGGAAACACTAATTAATTCGCCGTTCCCCAGGTCCGAGGGCACTTCAAACACGTGAGGTCTACTGGAGAGGTACTGGAGCTGGAATTAATTGCAAGTCCAGTCGAGTGTCGACGAAACAGGCCTATTGCGGTTTTGTTTTATTTCCTTCTTTCAAAAAAGCTATTAATTTGTGAGTGAAATTCCCTTTCATGCGGATTCAGTTAAACGAATGCGACAATTGCTTTATTATTTAATATTTTTTTTTTCTTTTACTTATTCTAGTTTTAACATTAGTTTTCCAAAAATAATTGACAAGCAAAAGAGCATTTTAAAACTTATGTTTATTATATCTTTTTCATTGATTAACCATTTGTTTCTCAAGCAGAATTCAACTTTGTAATTTGGTTGGTTCACATCATGGAGACTAGTAATAATGGTGCTTTTCAAAGGCTCAGAAAGAAGAATAAGTGATCAGATATTTAATTAAAAGTAGTTACTGATTAATAATGCATTGTGTTGACACCAGCGTCAGCATGCTACTATCAAAAATGTGTAAAGTTTATTATTAATAACATAAAAAAAAAATACAACATTACTTGATTACGATTACACATCCTTAAAATCAATCAATATTATGTAACCCATATA
>NW_027114928.1:1377657-1383260 GCF_000696795.3 Halyomorpha halys
ATATATATATATATATATAAACATAATGTGAGTCACTACAACTCTGGAAGGGTAAGGAAATATTACTTTAAAACGGTTGTCCATTTAAAGATACCCACATTATGGGGCTGGATGAACCCGGAGAGCTCCCGAACCCACGGGTTTTAAATACGGTCACAGTAATAGATTAAACATATATCTGCCACAGCGGGATTTAAACCCGGATCCTTCAAGTTAGTATAACAGTGCCATACTCACTGAGCTATCTAGCTCCCAAAAATATTAGGTTACATGAAATTAAAATATTATTTAATTTACAAATCTTTCAAAATATTAGATAACTACTACAGGAGGAATTAAAAAAAAAATACCTACACAGAAAAAAAATTAAGTAAATAAGGACATGAAATATATAATATATATTTCACATATTAATTTACTTACTTATATATAAGTTATCTATATTTGTATATATTTATTTACATATCATGTAAATAATATTGGCCTTACAATACAAGTTTTGTTTATTTATGAACGTAGCGTTTATGAGAGGATTTACGTTTCTTTTCTATTCATAATATATCATCCCTAATGTTTAGTTAATAGTAATGGTAATGAACAACATATAATACATCTTATTCTACAGGTATAGATACAGATCTTTGTTCAGGACCATAATCTGCATAATTCATTACCAATAACAATGGTAGAAGAAATGTTTTTGTGAAACATTTTTTAATTTCATAAAAATGCAATGTATTTTAGTACATAAGTAAACAAAACTACAATAGATTTTTATTTATATAATAAAATATATTAATATATTTAAGGCTTCATAAATCAAATTGTTTGATAAATTTTCGTTTAATATTACTAAAAAATGAAAAATATGTATATTTAGATATATTTACGAAAAATAGAGAAGACAGAAAAAAACATATATTACTATTATAAATTTAGTCCTGCCGTAATGAGTAGCGACACGATGCAATTAGGCCACCGTTTAAATAATAAATATTAATAAATTATTTCTCATTCCAGGAATAAAACAAACAAATAAATCCAGGAGTTACAAGGCTTGAGGTATTATTAAAGATCTGGCTGATACAATTTCGTTAGACAATTTATTGTAATTAGTTGAGTGAAGACTTAGTGGCTCACAACGAATTTCAAGCTCTCCTAAACTTCTTATCCTATTAAACTTACTTCGCCCGAATCAAAGTTCTCCAGTATACTCCTTCACGACGAATTTCACAGCTTGTTCAGTTATTTTAATTTAATAATAACTTCTTGGAAAACGGGATATTATAATTATTATTTATTTTTTTAAAAATTCGTTTTTAATTATTCTCTTCCTTACCGACAATGAAAAATACATTAGTGATAATATGGACAAAATAACCATCAGGATTGACAGAAAATTTCATGTGTATCAATATGGCAATGGTGTAAAAAAAATATAAAGAAGGATCTAAATGCAACAGCATTGGTGGAATATGTAATAAAAAATAAATATAAATTTTATTTTGATAGCACGCTGATCATATGCTAAAGAATATAATATAATTTAAAAATAAAAATGCATGAAACTATTTGCATATCAGAAAATATTAAGTAAATGGTTAATAATAAATGTGATACAAAATTAAAACTGTTTGACAATATTTATAAAAGTTAATTCGTGCAGTTTTTAATTATTGGTAATATGTAAGTTTTAAATCATTGATTAAAATGAAGTTTAATATAATTATTATTATTAAGATAAAGACCAGACTAAAATATAAAGTATAGAAATAATATGCCTAAACTGGTTAGGAAGCAGGTTAAACAGAATTGGTAAGTTAGAGGATATGCTATTACCCTAACTTTCAATAATAAACGATATAAGTTATAGAAATAGGTAATTAAATGTTGAAAGTTATTAACTAAATCAAATAAGACTTGGACAAATAGCCTGGAACAATTTTAGAAAATGTTTGTGAGAATGTGAATTTAATATTTGAGGCATCTATGTTATTTAAAATTAATAATAATTGTATAAGTGATATTAAAAATTTTGTAATTAAAGTTGTATATATGCAAGTTATCCATGCGATGGCTTTAAACGTTAGTGATGTGAAATAAATTTTGAAAATGTAGATTTAAACAATCTATTTTAATATAATTCATAGAAATGACTCAATAGAACGTTTTTTTTATGGCATTAAGCTACTGATTCTTTACTCTTACCATTAATAATTCCTTAGAGAAGGTTCATGGTAACTATCCATAAACGGGCAGAGGTTTCCGATATCCATGCTCTAAGAAAATTATATCGATGTTCAAAACGATATTCCACAAAACGCGTTACCAGTTGGAATTAAAATAGGTTGCATACAAGAGTAAAAAAAGCAAGAGAAAGAGATATGACATTAAAAATTATGACTACGTACTTGTCCTCTCTAGTTAAAAATAAATTAGTAATAATTCTCATAGTAGTTTAGCACTAGATATTAGCACATCGTAAAAGAATATCTTAGTTTTGAGTTCTCACCGATGATACATGTTTGCAATCGGAGAATAATGGTCCATCAAGTATATGCCAAAATATCCAACCTTAAATCCCGACCTATGAAAAATGGTGTCAAAACTGGAGATCTAAAGAAAATCATGATGAAGAAAATCCTCTCCACCTGTTTCTAACCTCGATTCCACACCTATTTCTGCTAATCTAAAAATGTCATTAGATTAATACTTATGGTTATATTCTCCGCAAATCTGGATCATGGTTCTGTTTAAAAAAAATGAGGTTTTAAGGAAGTTTTTACTTAGTTATAGAAAAAAAAAAGAATTTTTCTCATTACATATTCTATTCATAGCTTAGAAGGATCACATTAATAAAAATAAAATTGTTCTCTAGAGCTCTATGTGTTTCATGTATATTTGTGTTTTAAGTAACCTTATGAAATTATAAAAATAACATTACGGTAGCCAATAAATATTCATAATTATCACGACATATTTGCAAATTTTACCTAACCGATGAATAAGTGTAAAAGTACAAATAGATTCGAAATTGTTATCAATGGCGACATTCAATTTCAACTGATAAGATGCAGCTCAAGGTCTGCTGATAAAACAATGAGTTATGTCAACAATGAGGTACGCTGTATATAACATAATATCATTGTCGGCGCCAGACTTGGTATAAATTCTTATTGTTATAAAAAATATGATAATAACGTCGATACTGCACTGTAATTATGTTTCATCATAAATGAGAACTTTATCAAAACTAAAAAACGGTAAACTTTACAAATGTAAGTTTATATCTTATATTTTAGTGAAAAAATTATTTTTTATTTGTTTCTTCATATGACCTAAATTTTTAATATCTACAATTACCTTAAGGCCATAAAATTAAGAAATTAATTTTTTTTACTTCAGTCATTCACCAAACAACATTGTTTTTTATGCAAATTAAAATTTGTTATATATTTTAACTATTATGATTAAGGGATATTGTATGTGCTGAAAAAAAAAAACACACAACAATAAACTAAAAATAAAATGTAAATAATAAAACTAAAGATTCCTACAATAAGAGAAAAATATATGGATTAAGAACCATTGGGTTTCTAGTTCTTGATTTTTTGATCTTAAAGCAATTGTAGATTTAAAATTTGACTTTATTGGCATTTTTTTATATTTGAGTGCCAAAATTAGATATTGTAGTTATTATTTTTAGAGGTGATTATATTAAGAGATAAATTGAGTGACTAACATTATTTATTTTCTTTATGAATATAACTGAAGCAGGGTTCAGTATAATAGGTATTTCATTCACTTTAACCAATTTTTTCAGATTAACAAAATTGCAATTATGGGCTTTGCCTATTTGTTTTTTGATCAAATACTGCTTCTTCGAAATGATGTAGAGGAAATAAGTTTAAAAAAAACAATGGGAAAAAAAACGAATGTCTTTATCAGCATTATAAATATGGGCATTAATGTATAATAAATATCACATCCATCAAATTCTCGTTTGTTTTATATAATTTATTCCACTAATGAAGAGCTCAGCGAACAAAGCAGTGTATTTAAAAGTTATGTATAGAGGTTAATACCTCGTTGCACTGTTTAGCATAAATTATGTATTTAAACATTTAAATTTAATAAAGACCAGATTGATTTATAAACGTGTAGCTTATTCACTGGCTCCTATTTCGAAACGCGTAAATTTAGATATACTTATGCGAATAAATCTAAAATGTTCAAATTAATTTAGAATATATATAATAAAAATTACATTAAATGTTTATTTTCAGGAAATTCTATATGCAATTTAAAAAAAAATGGTTCTTTTTCTCTTTTAATAAAAATTACAACGTTCCTGCTTTATAGACATTATTTTTCTGTCGAGTTAACCACTTTCTCTTAACTAGGGCTACCTATAAATTATTTTAAACGATATATTTTTTTCTTAAATTTCTACGATTATGTAGAAAATTTTGCTGTTTAAGAATCCGAATCTCTTGAATGGTTTTATTTTTTATTTATATCACCTTTATCTACCTCCTGAAATACGTATCCTTGTCAAGTGCGATAGAAACTAATTTTGAAAATCATTTGCTGATGTTTGTTCGTGTATGGATTCTTGGGATTGGATCGACAAATCTTGATCATCATCATCATCACTACAATCATTATCATCATTATCGAGAAAAATCAACTAACAATATCAGTTTCAATCCATGAAAGTATTTGGTTTCAGAATTTAGTAAGCAAGCGATATTTTGAAATGGATAATCAATATCAAAGAAAAAATGATACTTCAAAGAGTTCTTATTCATTCACTTGTTTTCGTATAAACTATTAAAGCACCTAATGGCAGATATACTATCATATAATACAGGTTATGCTATGGGGTTTCATTTGCCTATAAAAAGATATTTCACAAATCACGTTTAATAATCTTAAGCTTTTTCACTTATATTTATCGTATCTGAGGGAAATAAAAAAGTTTCCTCACATCCATGCTTTCTCTGATATATTGGGACCCTCCATATTCAAAAGGTATTACTTTATACTCTGTCGAAGGCTTCCATATTTCACAGCTTGTTATCCGAAGTGATTCAGCTTGTTATTGAAGCGGTAAACATAAGTGGCTCTCTGGTGGAGGAGGGGGTGTTTGTCGTTAAGGTATATCGTGTAGAAAAGGTAAAGTGATAACAGCGTCAGATTCTTCAGTTTATACTGAAATCTTGAAGCAGTTATACCCAGATACAACGGTAAAATTTGTATAAGCGTTTTACAATTCGTAGAGGATTTGAAATTAAGACTCATTCTAAATTTACAGCCCTCTCAAGCAAAGTCTCAAAAAAATTCTAGATGCTATGTAATTAAATAGTCCTTGAATAAAAATTTACCTTTTTCTTGTTAGTAAAAAAGGACAATTTTCTATGATATTTTTAACAATAACATATTTTTTTTTAAACACAAAACATTTTATTTATAGTATCCAAAAAAATTGATAAGGTGATAATCTTAGACAAACTGACCCTAACGTCATCAGTAACAAAAACTGTTTCTAGATTTAAGAAAATAAATAAATATATATATATATATATATATATATATATATA
>NW_027114928.1:1383310-1394866 GCF_000696795.3 Halyomorpha halys
TATATATATATAAATCGCGAAAACGATGGCCAGCAGTGCTGTCAATAGAAAACAAAAAATAGTTAACAGTTATTTTCTGCTGACGTTTCACCCCACACTGTAGAGCTTCATAAAGGCTGTTCAAGTTGAAAACTTTTGAAACATTTCAAAACAAATAATAGATTGTTTCAATAGTTTTAGGAAGGAACAGCCCTCATGAAGCTCTATAAATTGGGACCTACTAGTAAATAGTTGTTAACTATTTTTTGTTTTCAATTGACCGCTCCCCCGACCATCTTCTTTATAATTTGAAATAATACGGTCAATTTTTGTATATAATACAAACTATAAATAATTTTACATTTCTGGCATGAACTACAAATTACACTTCTCTTGTTTATGTTTATTTGATGACATTGATTTAAACTGCTTAGTTTCATGTATAGCTTGCCTAAAAAATCATTCAAGTTGATTCTAGAAACGAATATAATCACGTTAAATTTTTTATACACTTATACCTGATTGTCTTCACTATTTATTAAATTTATAACTAATTTTTATAAAAAAAAATTAAATTTGGATATGTAAATTCGATAATATTGCAACGTATTATTGACAACTTGATGGTTTATCTATGGGTTGAATTTTGTCTATAAAACTTAGAAACTTGTAGAACAAATATTGACGAAAAAGTCCTTAGTGAAGCAATCAAAGCGAGAAATATTTGGAGTAAATTAATTATATGGTTTGTCTATAATCTATTGTTGATTTCAAGGACAAATTTGATTGAAATGTTTTATAATGGGCCGGATATTCCTCATAAAGCAAAAGATGATTTTGGTGTCAATAATTTATAAAAAGTGATTTGTTTCTCTTATGAAGTTTTTTTCGTTTTTGCTTATTAACAACTAGATTTTTTTTTTAAACAGAAACTAAATAATTAAGTTTAGAAATGACGCAAAAGCGTACGACCGGACGATGGCCACTCTACGGGAAACATTCACTTTTTACGTCCCCGAATTATCAGGACACGGTCGTGCACAGCTTCCCATTGACTGCTTGCTGTGTAATTGCTGTAATTCTGGAGGACCCCGAGTGTCCCCGTTATTGTGGCCCGCACATCCGCACAGGTGTACGCACTCATTGTTGCATTGTTGTTGCCTAGAATAATTACTGACGGTCGAAAAACTCCGAGCATCACAGCGTCCATTTATCAATCAATTGTCCAGGTTTCCATTGTGCCGCAGCGTCCTTTTTCAGTGGTGTTCTGATTGCGATCGTTTCTTTCAATAGTAACTTTTTTTTTATTCCTAATGGGAATGGATATCACAATGGCGGATAGCATTAATTTGTAAATTCTTTCTTCCCGGAATGAGGCCCTCTGGAATAAAAAAAATTCCTGAGCTCAATTATGTGATTGATGAATAATTGATTGGTAGTGGTGTACATTATAATGAGGTTTATGGATCTGAAAATTGTACTTTCTGGTGGAGCGTTCGCTCTGAAATATTAGGAGTTTCATTGTTATTAGCAAAATATTAATGGTCATTTGTTACCTACTGTTTATTCTAGGATAGTAGGATAAATATTTTTACGAAAATGATAAATATTGAGTTAAGATGAATAGTATATGTAGAGAGTAGGAAACGTAAAGAAAAAATTATAATAAAAGTATAAAAAGGAAAACTAAACAAGAAGAAAAAAAAAACATACTATCATATTTCTATTTATTTTATATTAATTAAACAAGGTCTTTTTCGCTATTTGGCTTGAATAGTGGTATTTATGACAGAAAAAAAAATTATTATGTATTTGACGTATTTTATAGATTGTAAATTAGACTGTGGTTACTTTTTGACAACGCTCCTAGCTTTGGAACAGTATGTAGAGGGACTGTAGTAGAGATAGAAACAGAACAAGTCGAATTAAAGAAAAAAATATCAGATGTGGTCAGATTGATGCACAGCGGAAGGCTGAGAGTCTTTCGCTGTGTTTTAAACTGACCGCCCTGACGAAGCTCTGAAATATGGGGCGAAATGTTGATTAACAACAAATAGTTTTCTTTTACTATTTGGATATCTTTATTGACCGCCACCCGGGCTATCTTCCTACAATCTACATCATACGGTCAACTGTCTTCTTCCAACAGAAACAGAAATGTTATACACTGATTATTACCAATGTCGTTTTCCATGGTTTAATTCCACCTTAAAATGTCGACCTGTATGCCAATATCGGAAATCAAAAGTATTAATTTTTTTCAACTAATCAAAAGCTTCAGTTTCGATTTAGCAACAGAGAGCCTAGCCGAAAAGTAAAAAAAAAACATAATATTTTATCCTTATTAAAACAAATTACGTTTTGTATTATTTATACACCTTACCATTATGTTTTTAACTTGTATAAAATGGTATTAAATATTAGTTTAATTTAGTATTGATAACTTCCTATCTTTGCTGATCTTTAATCAATTTTAATTGAAGACGTTAGGGCCGAGTACGAGTATTGGGCAATATGTAATTGAAATTACATTTGACTGAAATTAGTAATTTAGATTATAAATTTATAACTAAGGGATAAACAGCGCCTTAATGTTTTCAAAAATAAAATATTCAGACCGAGAAATGATGAATTAACCGGCGAATTCAGAAGGCTAAACAACGCGGTATTAAGGAAACAGCACTCGGTAAATATAATTCAGATTATAGCATTGAGGCGTATAAGATGACCGTGTAAAGTTGTAGGGCTTAGTAAAGAGCGGATCCCTAAAAGGTTAATAAACACTGAGGCTGCAATACACCAGGCCGTAAATGCCCAAGGGGTGACCGAAACATAGATGGGAGGATTGAGTTAAAACTGATTTAGTAGAATTGAGTTTTTAGGGGTGTCACTGGAGGGGAGGGATGTATGTGGAGAACGATTGGTGGTATCGGCATGGAACCTTAGGGTTCGTTAGGCCTTTATTATTATTATTTCTATTAATGAGGCTGATCATGTACTTGAAATCATAAATCAAGATTTTTATTTATTTTCCGCAGTTTTAAAAAACAGTAGTTGTAATAGCAATTACTTTTTGCCCAAAACTGCCGAGTTAGTAACGTTGCGGGTTAAATTCACTACTATGTCATTTAATATTTATTTTTCCAGTGTATCTAGAAATGAATTTTCTAGAAATGACCTTTCTGTCTTTGAGCTTTAATGAAAATCTTGAACAAAAATAAATGAGAATAATAGATTAATTTTTATTAATATATTCTTGTTTGAGAGTGGTTTAGTTTATTTTACCTTAACTGTTTTAAGGTTGCAAATGTGCAAAAAGTGGATTGTAAAAGTTTTAAATTTAAGAAGGAATTATATAGAAAAAGTTATATGGAACAAAGGCAATTAACCTGCATTTTTAAGATTTAAAAAAAGAAAATTACATCAAAATGGAAGTATCCTTGAGAATGACCTGAGGGTCGAAACGTTGGAAGGTTTGTAAAGAATAAAGTTGAGAAAAAAAGGATCAAATTTGTTTTTAAATAAATGAGAATAATTTACATTACATTTTATTTTATAGGTATCTTGTTATTATGTTTAATTCTATACAACAATATATTGACTAAAACTATAGTTTTTAGCCAAATACTATCAAGCAATCACTGCACGGACGACAATCCACTTCATCCAACGACAATTGACTTTATTGCCCAAGAGCTATCGCAAACGTGCCTTTTTGCCATTACTCTTGCTTCGGAATTAGTATCACTGACCTAATTAAAGCAGAGGGGACACGGTTTTTTTTTTCTCATCCTTTCTCTCTACCGTCCAAAGCGAATTCTTTTCTCCGATGAAAAATATTAGGGAAGCGGCCGGAATATTCCAGCGAGGCGGTTAAAATGAAAAGATAACATAATTAATGTCTGCCTCGCGCGGCTATAGGCCCTCGTTTATTTTCGTCCTTTCTTCCAGCCTTCTAGCGCCTTGATCCATCTGGACAAACACGGTGCAATGAACGACAAATTATATTGATGGAGTCACTTTTTCGTCCCCCTTTCCTTCTTTGCTTAATATAAACTGGAGAAAATTGTTATTTATAATAAGAAGTTGTATAATTATTTTAGTGGAATTGGGTTTGGAGGGGCATTACTGAAAGGGTGTATGGAGAGAGCGTTTGGTGGTATCGGCATCGAACCTTCGGGTTCGTTAGGCCTTTATTATTTATTTATTTATAATTATTTGACAACCATATTTAAAAAAAGTTTCCGAAAGCTTTCGGGGTTATTTACCTTTCAATTTTTTTTTTTTTATCACCCGTCAATAATTAAATCAAAAATTATGATTGCCTCATGTAAATATTGAGTAAAGCTGTGCTTACTTTTTTGGTTATAAAAAACATAGCGATGTTTATAACACTTGACTGTTGACAGGTGTGAGCAGTAGGCATCAGAACGTTAATAAAAATTACTTAAATTAATAATAAAAAAATATTAAATTACACAATACTACATACAAATAAAAATAAAACTTAAAATATAATAAATTATAAATAAAAAAACAATTACGAAAAATATCTATTTAAAAAAATATTAATATAAATAAGCAATCTCAGGAAGGAAAGAAATCTAATAGAAGAAGATAAAATTAGCTATTAAACATATAGCTATCTTTATTTCATTAATTTAACTAATTAATTGGAAGTAAAGAAGCGTTTTTATTTTTCTGTTAGAGTTCTTATTTTGCGTATCTTGAAGGAATTGATTCACATAATACTACATAGAAATAAAAAAACTATAAATATAATAAGGTATTCTACAAAATGAATTACTAAAGATATTAATTAAAAAAATAAATAAATATATAATATTAATAAGCAATCTCACGAAGGTAAAAATGTAATAGAGAAAAATAAAATTATAAAGCAAAAAATTAACAATAAAACATATAGCTATGCTTTATTTTAATTATTTGAAGTGAAGAAGCTGTGGAAGTCAATACAAAATGACAGAGAATATGTTCCAAGATATTTCGTCGTAAAATGAAATAATCGATTTTTTTAAAATTTAGTTCACTTATTTTTCGTTAATTTAAGATATATTCGTAAATAAATGTAAATTCAGAAATCCTTCCAAAAATATTATACAAAATATTTACTACTTGCTCGAGATGAACAACTTCCTGAATCATTATTATCTCTTTAATCAGAGGTTATACTCTTATTTTCAGAGGAGCGATTAAAGAGTGTTCTTATTGATCGACTTAAATGATAAATTATAGAAAATGTTGAACTAACTTGAAATATTGTGTGTGTTAAAATAAGGAGATGGCTGTCTTTTATTTTTTTTTTCTTCATCTTTTTTTTCTCTTTATATTGGAATCAAAAATTCTTTTCATGTCTCACTCCAACGCCAAAGACAAAGGAATAGGGTTTTACGGTTGTCCAGTTGCCGGAGGACAATTTTATAGCCCTTCTGTCTGGCTGCCATCTGCCTCGAACTCTAGACACCCACCTCTGTCCATATTTCTGTCTCAATATTCTCACAACTTCTAACTGATAAAACTTTTTTATGAGATGACAATCCTATTTTTATTACAACTCTTTATTGGATAGAAGATAGGAGAAATTGATTAATCCGGACAATCGATTCCTCTCTGGAATTATTTCTGAATTTACGTTTATTTGTGAATGGATCATAGGCTTTAATTAAATTAAAAATTCGTTGATTTATTGATTATAGGAATTATAATTTATTAATTTCTTTTCTTGTTAGATATGGTCTTCTACAGCTTCTTCACTTTAGTTAATTATCATAAATTTTAGCAAAACCGATGATTCGATGCCGTTAACAAAATTTGTTCTCTACATACATCTGTCCAGTGATGAATTTCTAAACCCAAATCTACCAAACTAAACATAACGCAACTTCCCTTCAACTTTTCGGTTCACCCCCCCGGACAATAACCAGTAGACTCAGAATTTATTATCATTTCTTTGATCCGTTCGTTAATAAGTTCCACAAACTTATTCACCACTATTTTATAACCTGAATTATATTCACAGGCTTCACTTTGATTACGATTTAATATTATAACAGGCATTATTAAATCAAATAAAAAATATATAACTTAGCCATGTGTGAAATAGCTAGTGTCATCCTTTATTTTTTATAATAAAGGTAAATAAATTATATTTGACTCTTTTTGTGATTTATTTATTTTTATTACTTTGTCATAAATATCTTTTCTTACTATTAATATTTTTAGTATTTTGTTTTTCAGAAATGAGTTATTTTAATTTTTTACTATATAAATTTATTTTTCCCTTATGTAGTATTTACTTTTTTTAAACCTCCATTGATCGGACATCCCTGTGAGTTGAAACTTGACATAATATAAACAACAAATAGAGACTTGTAAATCACGTTAGAGTTTTAAATAGTAATTTTATATTTCTAATTATGTAAAATACAAAAAAAAATTTCTAATTAAACAATAAATAAAAGTAGTGTAGTCCAAATTATAAAAAAATGAATGTTATTAAAATAAAATATATAGGTGTACAAGGAAATGCTGTATGTTGCGGAATAAATTATAAATGTATTCAATGTAATTCAACTACTAAAATAATAGTAAAATCATTCAATAATTTTAATACTTTACGTAGGTTTACATACTCCTTACTTACATACATTCCTTACTACGGTTCGGATCATTTTGTAACATACCTGGAACAAAAAAAATTTCATGTTAAATTTTAAATACATAGTTTCACTCGCTATTATAATAATATTTTTAAACTATTCATAATACTCTTTAAAACTCTAATTTTATTTATAATAAGATTTTATTAAAGAAAGTAAGTTATAGCTAAAAAAAATTATATATATTTTAAGATACCTTGGTATATTATTACAGCAAAAATTATTTTGGTTTGATATTTACCCGTTTTGTTAGAGTTTATTATCATTCAGGTTTGTTCGGCACTAAGATTTACAACCTTGGATGTCTATTTTAAAAAAAAATGTTGGGTTAATTAAAGAATATTATTACATAATATTACTATACTATTTTAACATTATTATATAATAGTGAGACAATTCTTCTTGTCTTAATTTTCTGTTGTTTGTTATCCATTTTCAATTATTTGTTTTGTTAGACGTAATATGGTTTTTTTCTCCAACTCTCATTACATTGAGTTCGTAGGGCATTCACGTATCTCACCTAATCCAGCCTATACATTAACATCAGAACGAATTGAAATTTTAACTTAAATCAACCGATTCGGTCCGTAACACTTAGGAAACTCTCCAGTGTTATCCTGCTTTTTTACAACCGCAGTAACTTCTTTTATTTTTCTAACCGAAATTAAGTAAAAGTTAGTGCCCAGAGGGAAAAGATAAAAGAAAACAAGAGAAAGGGAAAAATAAACAAACGTTGACAAGGAAAGCTCGTCAGAGGGTTTTGGTAGAGGTCCAACGGGTCGTCGGCACTCACAGTATTAATAAACCCTTGGAAACTAGGCCACAACTCTGCTGGGGTCCAACCCGTCCTCATGTACACCTACACCCCCACTTCGCTATCCCCTCCCCTTTTTCACGCATAAATAATTAATAGTATAAATTCCTAATAAAATGAGTACAAATACAAAATTAAAATTGATCAGCGGACAAGTTAACGTGTTGCAAAAAAACATTTATACGTACTAAGTGTGGGGGTTTGAAATTAATTAAATCCTAATATAATTTATGAAATCGGGTATTTCATACGTTTTGAAATAAATATAAAGAGCTTCAACTAAATCATAATAATTTAATAAAAAGTATTCCTATATGAGAAAGTCTGAGATGCGGTCAATAGAAAAAATTAACACAAATGAGTAGAATTCATTTTATTTATGTTGACTTTTTGGCCTGATCTTCATTAGGACTTACAAAAAAGCGAGATAATAACTGTAACAGAATGAAAAACAATAAGAACTGTTTAACATGAAATTAATAAGATAACAAATAATAGTGTAAGAACGTAACCTTTAATATTGGAATTGTAAAAATGTATACAAGAAAACAACAAAATGGTAAGAATTATTTGAAAAAATGATAAACTGTAAATGGAGGAAAAAAAGTACACCAAATGTGAAATGAGAATTTCGTAATTGAGCAGTGAATGTAATCTCTACTTAAAAGGAAAAGTTTGCTTAGACATCAAATTTACTAGTTGTATTTTTATGTAAATACAGTTGTAAATTTCAAAAAATAAATAAAAGAGAAAAAAGGATAATAATATTTTTGAAAAATGTTAATTTCTTGTTAAATTAAGTATGATTATTTTATGTTAACGAAATTAGTCTTGTCTCACTTTACTGTGTATAGCAAAGTTTATAATTCTTTTTATTTATTTAATGCTTTCATTTTAATCTGAATATTTACATAGTTATAATGCGAGTGAATATATATTGCCTTGCATTTTCCTAAACAATATTAGGATATATAGTCTCCAGGCCACTAGTAAACCTCCACCCATTGTGGTACTAAGTATAAATAGATGTGTCAACACTAAAACTTGGTGTAAACGTGCTAGTTTGTTAAAAAAAAACAACAAAAAACAATAATAATAATAAGGCCTAACGAAGGTTCGATGATGATACCACCAATCGCTGTCTACATACATACTTTCAGTGACGCCCCTAACTCTATTCAACTGAATCAGTTTTAACGGGATCCTCCCATCTACGTTTCTGTCTTACGCTCAGATGTTTACCCGTCGGTTCAGTGTTTATTTAAATTTTATGGATCCGCTCGTTACTAAGCTCTACTACCCTCACGCCCATCTTATATGCTATAACCTGAATTATATTTACTGGGTGCAGTTCCCTTAATTCAGCTAAAAACAGCAATATTGGTATAAATTTAAAAAAAGAAAAATTAAAGAGAAGTCTCATAATTTTCAAGAGTGTTACCGCCATTCAAGTATATATTTTAAGGAGGTGTAGATAGTTGACCGTACATAACTGATAGGAGAAGATGGTCGGGGGGTGCGGTCAGCAAAGAACAACATAAATAAACAAAAAAATATTTATTTATACCGACGTTTCGACCTGAGTTTCAAATCTTCAATCAGGGCTATAGAACAAAAGAGATAACACCATATATATTTTAAGTGTTGGATAAATAAATATAAAGTAAATAATAAAAGTTTGTTATATTGTAGTTGTTTTAATGTTTAAACTAGAAAATTGTTTTTCTTGTTTTAAGAACCATACCAAAATTAATAATTCATCGTTCATTGATTTTATACTTTCTTAATTCAGATGTTGTGTGGTTGAAAATTTGATTATATTGTCATGCCCATTTCTATGGTTTTTTCTTATTTAGTTTTTTATGTTAATTTGTAAGACAATGGTTTATTCTCGGAGATGATAAATAAAACTAGCGTGTTACTCAAATCATCAACTAATAGTGTTTGTTATTTTTAACGGGTTTTCCGACGTAGATAGATGATGGAATCTATGGTTTCGAAATTTTGATTTCAAAGATTTATCAATATCAAATCTCCTTTTACTATAAGCTATTTAATTTTTGTTTAAAAATTATTAAACTGAATCCATTTATCATAGCTTTTACTTTCTATGGGATTTGGTTAAATTTAAAGGATGGGGTTGAACTCCATTAAATAACAAAGCAGGATTTGTTATTTATTGTGACGAGAAAGTCAAAAACGTTTAATAAACAATTATAACATATATTTAAAGACAAGAAAAATTAATAAAAACATATGTTTTGTTCAACCAGACCAAATATCGGGTAAAAGTCCCTGAATTTGGATCATTAATTGAACAAGGACATTAATCATTTTCTTGTTAAATAATCTTGTTATTATTACTTCAATAGAACAAAAATAATGTTGTAGGATCTGCTAAAAAAATTTAGTTTAAATGAGTATACAACAATTATACTCATACAAAACGAATATGGTCATGATGTGACAAGGTAGTAATGTATTTGACAATTTTCTTGTTTCCTTAAGGCAAATACTAGAATAGCTTGTGGTAGGTACAAACAGCTTCGGTCGATAGCAATTATAGCTATGACAATATAGTGGTTTTGAGATTTGTGTAGTTAATCCATAACATAACATCTATCCAATAACATCTGTAATCTCAAGAAAAAAGGGAAAAATGAACCTATAATGACAAATGCTATCTTTAAAACTCTTAAAACTTTAATAGTAATTCATGTTTTTGTTTTTTTAATAGAAATAATAATATAATGCATTTTTATGCACAACATGCAAGGTTTTTTTAAACTATAAATTGACGTATAACTTCGTCTGATATCTCAATATATGGCTAAAAACAATTTATATATTTAATACCAAATAAAATAATAGTGTATATTGGAAATCAAACTAAGCATGATTACTTCTTTCTTTAAAACTCTATACTCTTATAACGCATATTTTTAGGGAATTACGTAGAAACATTATAATTTAATTTTTTAATTAAAAAAATTCTCAGTTAAACATAATTTAGCCGATGTTAAAAATGAGTTCTTTAAATTCGAAACAGATTATGGATTAATTTAATTAATCGCGACAATAATTTATAATATTATATAACAATAACTCTATAAAACAACTTAAGATTTTTTAACAAGAGAATGATAATTGCCTTTATGATACAAATTCAAGGAATTTTATGTGATAATTGGTCAGGTTAAATTATACATATTTTTTAAATTTTTTTTTTTTAATTTTTCATGTTTTCAAATATTCTTTATAATTCGGATAAGCATAAAATAAATGAACAATGTATCATATCTTTGATTTAATTTATTATTAAATTTTTCAATAGCGACAAGGAGATTGGAAGAAAAACAGGGAGGTTGGAAGGCGGGGGTCGTGAACCGGGCTGGATGAGTATGCAGATCCGAGGACTGAGAAAAGACGCTTAATGCGGATAACATTTACCATCAAGGCAGATTAGTATGGCCAATTTACACAGAGAAGATAAACCTACAGTTTTTAAGATGTAAACGAGTTTTTTATGCCTCTTGTCCGGTTTTTTACACTTTATTTAATAGCAATGGACTTCCAACCCCCTCCTTACTTGTTCTTTCTACATTTAATACGACAGAAGAAATTAATTATAAAGTTTATTATATTCTACTTTAAATGCATTATGCACAAGATAACTATTAGTAAACAGCAAGCGGTGAAAATAACACACATCACAGTAATGCAATATGAATAAAAAATATAATAATAATTCGTTTAAAAAAATGTCTATTTCACCAACAATATAATTGAAAATGTATCACTTTGACATGTTTTATTTTCTGTTTTACTTTTTTTTCTCAGGTGTTGAAGGCACCAGCCATTTAATTTATTAAATTTTATATAATTAAAGTTGCCGTGTATAGTTCCTTGATTAAACTAAATAATATTTTTTAAAAATGAGACCTATTTACCTATTCCTGAAACAATAAATAACAGAAAAATCCTTTTATCAGGTCTGAACTTTAATACTATAGTGCTTAATTAATTTATTTTTACTTGGACGTTTCGGGTTTACTGCATACCCTCCTCCATTCAGCATTTATA
>NW_027114928.1:1394916-1402471 GCF_000696795.3 Halyomorpha halys
CCTATCTTTTCCTTTTACAACAATACTCGTGTACAAACTAAATGCAAATGTTTTAATTTGTTTTCTATTTAACAATATATATATATATATATATATTTAAAGAGCACTTGCATAATTACAATCAATTAATTGAATTTCTAATTAATTGACATATAAAAGTGAAATAAAGTAATAACCCCCAAATACTCTAAGCACTACTGGGATTAGATTTTCGAACTGAAGATTTTGGATTGAAAAATTTATAGGAGTGAACTTAAAAGAAATTTATAAATAATATAGGTAATTAAAATTTTAAATCATAAATTATCTTCATCAAGAAAAAAATAAAACGGTAATACTAAAATTTACAAAATTTGGCCAATGCTCCTCACTAAATTGCCTAATATATCAATTATTTAAAATACATGTCTGTGCTTTAATTATAATTTTTAGTTTAGGTTTATTCCAACAAATAATTTTTTCACACAAATTTATACAGTATATCGTTATTATTTTTTATGAAGAAAAATATTATTCATTAGATATGGGTAAATTATATCTACTATATTACTATATAAAGGAAAACAATATTTCTATGACAGGTTCTTTCCTCTTGAAATTTTTTTATTTGGTGCTATAAACTAGGAGTACTTCGACCTATCAACTGTGTTCCCATTTATGTATTTATCACAGGAATAATAGCCGATGATGGGCAACCTTATATTTTGTTCTTTTATTATATATTCGGAAATATAATTTTTTACCACCACTAATTTACATGGTTGTATGCACTTCATTGACTTCGCGGAATATCAGCAAAATCTCTTAGGGATATTAATTAGTAAAAGAATAAATAATATAGGTATCTATAATTTATTCTCATAAATTTTCTTATATTTATTTTATTGCATTTATTTCTTATACTTATAAGTTACTGTTAAAGAAAAATAAAACAATAATAATAAAAGTTGAAAAAAACTGGTCAAGCCTAATTTTTCATAATTATTTATTTGATTAAAATATTTGATTTTACTTTAATTGTAACTGTACAATTTTCGATTAAATTATATTCCGATAAATTATTTTTTCATACAAATGTAGCCAATTAAGATTAAATTGCTTATAAATGATAGAAGATATTATTCATTATAATGGTATAAAATATTTATATGTCATTCCAGGTTGAATTTTTATAGATTAAATCAAATACGCGATTTTGGAAATTTATGCTCAACAGAAACCTTTGGCATGTTTCCAAAGAGAATAACAGCATGGTAGGGGAGCTGAGACGTAAAAGAAAATATAGCTTAATTTTCTTATTTCCTAATTCTTGTTGATTTTTTATTAACAAGTGAATAATGGGAGGTAGAACAGTGGAAGCAATGATATACATTGAGTGTCATTAGGGACACCACCATGGATCACCATTAGAAGCCCATTCTTTTTCAGGTTTACTACCTTAAATTGTGTCCCTTACCTTGTAGCCATTCGAACATCTTGTTTTGTGAAATAAAAGTTTCGCCCGGAATAAAATTTGCATCTTTTATCAGAATTTATGGGCGCCGAACGTTTCCACGAGTGCTGTAACAGTCTAGTGGAGTTAAGGTTAATTTGTCTTCCTGAAATGGAATCATGCTTTATTCGGATGTATAGTGCTGGCAATACCGCTCTCGTCGGTAAAAGTTGACAACTTGCAGGAACGCAAGATGTTGAAGAGATAAGTGCGGCACAAGGGCATACACCTCGCAAAGCCTTATGCAATCGACGCCGCTGTCTCAGCAGTATAGCGGTATTTTACCTCTGTTCGCACGTCTGACATTGTAAACGTTAACTCCCTATGATTGCTTATTATACAATAAACATTTTTTTTTTATGGTTTAATTTTTTGAGCAATAATAATTTTAATTTCTATATTCTACACTGAAAAACTTCTGAAAAATTCGATTTACTAAATAAATTGTGATGGTAACACCATTATATTTTCTTTTTCTTTCAATGATTATTATTAATCAATTAAATTTTCCTTTTTCATATTTCTAGTATTTCAAAGTTTAGGGATAATGAAAATTTCATTAAACTCTGTCCTGTATCCTATGACAATTTTGTAAAAAATCTATTTATTAGATAAATGTCAATGTATAAAAGGGACTGTTCTAATCTTTGTCTATAATAAACTTTATTGACTTACTGGACCGATTAACGTACTGTATTTTGTTCAAAATGTCCCCTTTTGCAATTGTAAGGTTTAAACACACTGAAATCCATGAATTCTCGAGTAGAAAAAAAGTTATGAACAAAATTTAAACCTTTTTAGTTCGTAGCTAAGAAAGTTTAAGTTTTTTCATGGTTATTGTACATTAATCGATTCTTCTTTTACCGAAAAATTAAGGAAAATATTACTGATTCCTTTAAGCTATATTATATTCACAAACAATTATAAAACATAATGTTACTTGGTGTACTTTAGGTCGAAATATTTTTTAATTTTTTTTTTTTTTTTTTAGAAAAAATCAGATCATATTTGTTTTTAGTGAACTTTAAACTTTTAAATACTATTTTTCATGGAAATTGAAAATTGGAAAATTTTCACCTTGATTTATTCTGAATATTTTCTTTTCTCCCGACGTCAATTGTTTATATAATCGTTCACAACTCCTTTTCATTTTATCCAATTCCTACTTTAATAGAACCGTTAGGGAGCTGAATGTCAGATCAAAAAATATTCAACGCTCTTATAAGGGGAAATATTGTTTTCAAATTAAGAAAAAGATTTTAAACGTTCTATTTTAGTTTATCTCCGGTTATATTTTTTAAAAATTAGATTCGGTTTGTGTCCTTTGGTATAGTTTATAGAGCTCTGAAGCTTGGTTGAGTAGTGTTGAGGTTATTAACATTTTTTTAATAAAAATTTATGTTTCACCTTATAGCACCGGTTGGTTTAATTTATGTTACCAAACCGTAATAATAAATTATCTATAAATGTTTAATTATACCTGAATAAAATAATTTATATGAATCTATCAATTTTATTCATTAAATCTACATACATCCTCAAATATAGCAAAAATAGCAAAGGATTGCAAAAATTACACATCTACACGTAAATTTAACTTTCAAAAAATTGTTAACACTTTGTTTTTGTTTTTTTATGTATTTATTTTTTGCATACTTATTCAAGGTTAATTTCAAGAAGAAATCAAGAAGGTATAAATTTGTCAATCTACTCTATATTTATATTTAATTCTCATTTTAATAATATTGTCTATAAATCTACAGGAAATAACTTGTACAGTACAATTTTCTGAAAAATAATAATAGAAGAAAAAGTGTCACTATTTTTCTTGTGAATAAATATTTTTTCAAATTAAAATAATACCAATTGAATGAAAAATCTTGTATCATGACCACTTTTAAATATTATGCTAATTTTGCTAAATTTATACGGCCAAGTGAGTGTCATAAAGATTAAATAAATATTATAATACCTCCAAATAAACAATATACTTTATCCGGAATAAAAATTTGTATATAAAATATCATGCAAATTTATCAAGTGTCATAAACACTATTTTACTATGAATTTCACTCAAGAATAATGACAAATTACTAGTATAAAACGATTTCTCTCTTGAAGAAAGAAGTGGAGAAAAGAAAATTATTACTACTATCTATTATCACAAATTGACCCTATAATTCAAATTGAATAATTAATAGAAGAAAAAGTGTTACAATTTTACTATTGAATCAATTATAGTTTTATACAACGGACAATTATTGTAAAAAACAAACTAAAATATTACTAATGGAATGAAACGTCCTAGATAATGCCCATTTTCAATTGTGCTAATTTCGCTAAATTTATGTGGCAAAGTAATTATTATTAGGAAGAAAGAAACATCATAATATCTCCAAATAAACAATATTTTTTACTACAAACAGGCCGTACAATATACTGTAAGGCAAATAAGTATATTGTATAATTATATATACATATATTAAATTTTCAAATATTTGGCTAATTTTATCGCATCCCCTCAATACTAGTAAATAATATATAATAATTAAACAAATAAATAAAAAGTTGACACAAAGAAAAAAAAAAACCCCAATATATGAAATGGCTAATTAACAATCGTTATATTATTTTAATTTTTAAATTGGAACGAAGAAAAAAAATTTTTTTTGGAGAAATGAATTATACGTGTTCATTTATCAAACAATTATTAATTTGTTAACATATGTGCTCGTAAATTTTATTGAAACACCACACACATAAAGGGTGCATTCACCCCTTCGGATATAGCGTGCAAACACATTGGCATGCATCAGAAGGACTGAAACGGGATGCAATTGATCTTGTGCTCTTTAATTATACTGATAAATTAATGTGATGCAGATTTTTTAAAGATTCGTGGATGAGTAGAATGCCCACTTATAAAAATTGTTTATTTTTGTAACAAAAAAATCATTAACATTTTTATATAATAGGTTATGAATCTTGGCAATGTCTTCTAATATCGGTTCAAATAAAACGATTCTCGTTAATCTCCACTAAACTATATAATTTCTTCTTAAATATTTGCTATATAAGAAACTTATTAGCTTTTTACAAAAAAAAAAGTCTCATTTTTTATCCCAGCCAATCCTAGATCCTGAAGGAGCCAATTTCTGTTTTTAGTCAAAGGATTATCTTTTATAAATCAATTTTAAACATAGGGTTTATGAGATAAATTTAAAACAAATACAGTGCTACACGTTAAGGAGAAAGACTTAAACATAAAAATTTAATTTTGGTTTTATTTATATAACATATGACCTCAATGACCAATCCAATATTTTTTTTGTTATTGCGGATAACGAACAAATACCCAATGTTTAATTGTTATTCTATTTAAGCGAAATGTATTAATGCTGGAATATAAAGTTAAACCGTCAATGATACGGTTGAACCGCTCTTAATCGGCTCTACTATAACCGAATCTTCTGATTAACCATTAGTAAAAAGAAGATCAATAAATATATAAATTGATGAGTAATTATTAATTTCTTTAAATTAAAGCAGAATATTTAAAAATCGTCTTTACACTTAAATTAAATCGAGAATACAATTTTTTATTTTAATTATTTTAAATAGAATTAATAAATTTACCTACGTCGTATATTATTGTACCTACTAGTAACATTTTATGTCCGGTACTGTATTTTAATATTTGCCTAATATAGGAGTTAACATAAGAATGATACTCTGTGTTCCCGTTTAACCAAGCAGTGTCACAGTCCTGCCTCGGACAGATAAGAGGGGTTGGGTTCAACAGTATTCAATTAACATGATCATTACATATTGTTACAACTATTTTACTTTCATTAGTATATTGGTATTTATTAAACCGAATCATTCATTATATAATTTGTATTGTATTTTAATAGTGATCTAACCATTCACATTTTAAAAATTATTAAAGAACTATAGTATTTTAATAAAAAAAAAAAATCATTCAATTTCGCCAAATCTGTGTACAAGATGAAGTTGTAATATATATTTTTACAAAAAGAAAAAAAATTGAATAATTTGATTCCAATAAAATAATTATTGACTACGTACGAAACATGTTATATATTAAAATATTACTAAATATTTTATAAAATTAAAAATAACGATTTCTGGATTTTTAAAATATTTAGTATACCGGATACAGCTGGGTGTAGGTATTTTCTGGAAGAGCTTAGTTCGTCCCCTTTTCCTTCTAATTAGGTCCGAAAAAGCGGATTACCCTAAGCCCTTTTCCATCTGGAGTAGGAATGTTGAGATTAACCCAGGAGAAATTTTCTGTTCTGTAAGCGGGAATTGAACCCACATTTTCATACAAATTTTGACCGAGCATCTATTATCCTAGTCCAAAAATTTTTTTTTTTTACTTTGATGAAAACTAAGTATGATTGATAGTGTAAATTTATGTTTATTTATTTTATTTTATTATTTATTTATGTTTAAATTGCGTCTCATAGACCATTCAAAAAGAGTTCTATTATAGATAATATTCTTAAAAGTTTGCTCTTCTTTAAATAGGGTGGCATGAAGCTTTTTTAGTGCTATAAGTATTTTTAAGAATGGATGTGTTGGTCCAAATGAAAATATTAGCGAAAATGTTTGGTTTTCTGGAAATCATTATCGGAGGCGTGCACTTTAAATACTTCAATATTTTCTTTTTAATAGCATTCGTTGTATCTCATGTATAGTTTAGGTCTTATTTAAATTTTGAATTTCCAAAGTTTCTGGAAAATGGTTCTAATCTAATAATTTAAGTTCATTTGACTGGAGGAGTTTTGCTATTACCTAACGAGGTAAGGTGAATAATTCCAAACAAATTCCATTCATTTTTTCTTAATCCATCCATTAAAACGATATCAGGCACTCAACAACTCACAATAAGAAATTTCATAATAGGCATTCAACACAATAATTCTTCAACATAAATTCAATTAAAACAACTAACTAACTTCACATTATTTTTTCATAATTTCAAATTAAAAAAATTAATATTATTAATTTTTATTAATTAACCCTTATTTAGTCTTTTATGTAAAAATCGCAATAATCATTAATGAATTAAGGTAAAATAAAATAAAGCTATCATGGAATAATTATTCACATCATCTCATTAGATGGTTGTAATCTAATTTATTTAAGGAGCAAAATATTTAATGCTATTTTTTATTTTTGCTTATTTGAAAATTGGATCTTTTTTCTTGAAAGAGTAAAGTCACCACATTATTTTTCATTCACAAATGATATGAAAACAATGCGTTATATTTGTATTTTAGGTGCTTTCGACATTCTTAGCGTATTACTAAAAATAAGGTGTAGATTCTCTATGAAATTTAACTCATTATCGAATTATTGAATAAATAAAATTAATTCTAATGTAAAATTCTATGTTAATGACTATTACGCATATTTTCTCATAAAATGACAATTGTTTTAAAATTTTAATGTGGTACCGAATGGTGGAATAAAAAATTAAAATTATTATTTTAAAAACTATGTTGATTGATATTTAATTATCTCTCTTCTGAACTGTACTTAACAATTATGAGATTTCGTAGGATGTCCATCCCAAAATAAACGCTGCTCCGAAAGTTATTATTTATGTAATATCATTTCACAATTAAAGGAACTCAAGTACCTTTTTAATACTTATGTCACTTTCAGATCATTTCACACATAGCTTTCACTATTCCTATTAACGTGATGTAGTAATATGTTTTCTTCTATAATGCAGTCTCATTTATGTCTAACCAATGCTTCATATTGCAATATTTGTCATTTCCATCTTCCATATGCAGAACAAGCGCATGTAATGTAGGTGTGAAACATTTAAGAGCTTATCTTTTTAGCATTTATTTTTCTTATTAACTTATAAATATTGGGTTTAATTATAAGCTTAAAAACAAATATATATAACTTTTTTGGATTCCTTAACTCAGCCTTGCGTAATTGGTTCTCAACTAATGGTAATTTTATATAAAATTTTGTAAATGTGTTACATATATTTGTTTAGATAAAAATATTTTATAT
>NW_027114928.1:1402545-1415625 GCF_000696795.3 Halyomorpha halys
TATATATGTTTAGCTTTAATCTTTATCTAACGTATAAACAAAATTTAAATATTGATTTAGTGTAATATATATCCTATACTATTTACTAAAATTGAGGAACAAGGTAACGTTAAAAGCTTTATTTGAATAAGTTTTTGTCTGATATTTTTTACTTAAAAATATATGCATGTTGTTTATATCCTACTAAACCGATCTAGTAAAAATTTATACGGAAATTTAAAAGAAATATAAAGCCATAAATTAGTAAGTGGATACCTCAGTATATAGTCTATCGAAATTAAGCTATAATAATTGTTTCTAAATAATTTTCTGTTTAATTTAATTGTTATATCTACAAAATGAACTACAAAACTGAAACTTCTTCTATATGTTACACTAACTCAAAATGACCTCTTTGCTTTGTGCAGAGCATTATTATTTCAATTATAAGTGACAAAAAGCTTTGAACCTCAGAAATAACAAAACTTTACTTTTTCTAAATGAACAGATTTCAGTCAAATACCCAGACTATATCCTTATAATTCATGTAGGTCAATTCTCTAAATAAAATATATTTTTTCTATATCACATATATAAATAATTTACAGTATAATTTGAAATATGAAGATGGTCAAAAAGAACAAAACTAGTAAACAATTATTTATTTTTCGACATTTCGCCCCACTCTGTGGGCTGTTCAAATTGATAGCTTGGGGGCCTTACAGGAGTAGAGGGGAGGTGCTGTTTTTTTACTTAAGAATGTTTAAAATGCACCTCCCCTCCAATTCTGTACGCTTCCGATTTATTGTCAAAATCACCCAAGTTATCAAATTGAACAGCCCTTATGAAGCTCTACAATGTGAGGCGAAAAGTTGAAAAATAAATTGTCGTTAACTAATTTTGTTCATATTGATCGTAACTCTGACCATTTTTCTTTAGTTTCTTTTTTAAGTTTAAAACGCTCTTTATTCGCTTTTGGACTAACGCTCCTATGATTTTCAAAATCTAATGTACTCCACATCTGCTAAGACTTGATGCAATGACATCATTGAGAAAGTTAGGAGGGGTCTAACGATTGGGCAACCTCTGACAGTGCATGCATGGGGAGGATGATAATTCTCCGAGATCTATTGTCTGTAAGTTTCGAAAGGATTAAACCAACATAGGAGCGACATGACAGGCCGCATCTAGAAAGAGCTAGAGGCTCCGCTAAGCGCTACGTTTCCACGCCTAAGAAGCGAGTGAATTTAAAGTGGGCACTTTAAAATTCTGAATGAGCCCTGACCCATTTGTTGCTCATTGTCACTGACTAATCCAGAAGGCTGAGCATTTACACTTCAAACAACCGGCCTTAACGAGGTGCTTGCATATAACCTCCACGAGCTCCAAGCTTTGCTCTTTTCCGCTTACAAAATTTAACGACGTCCGACACAGAATAGAATAGAGAAAGGGGCCCTTGGTTGGAAACTGTACTCAGACAGAATGGAGAGAGCGCTAAATGTTAAAACAATCAGATTTCAGATTAATGAATCCATTCTTCTTCAACTCGACTCTTATCTTTAAATGCTTCACAAATGGTCGTAAGAAATGTTTATGCATTCAGGTTCTGAATTAAAATCCTGTAAACGTTCCTCTTGCAGATAAATGTTGACAATGACTATTTAAGTTTTACTAACTGACACGACAATGCGACGCTGCTGCGTAAATTCTTTTCTTTTGATTGGAGAGTAGATAGAAATACTTAATCCACCCATGCTGCCCAAATACATTGGGCTTCTACAATAAACAGCATACCAATCAATCCATCAATGCAATACATTTATTTATATGATATTACAACCATTTTTTCTTCATTTCCTATCTTTTCCTTTTACAACAATACTCGTGTACAAACTAAATGCAAATGTTTTAATTTGTTTTCTATTTAACAATATATATATATATATATATATATATTATTTATTAGAGAATGTATTGTTCACATTAAAAATTGCGATTAACAAGCAGACATATTAATTAAAATTGTTGGGTAACTGATGTTTATGTAGAACTCTAGTTATATAAAAAATGGCACATAGTGAGTGGCATAGATTTGACGAACATAATTGAAAGTTAAATAGAAATTATTTTATTTAGTAGATATTAAATACTTACATTCACAATATTGTTTTAGTTGCTCAAGTAGTAAACCCAAATTAATAACAGATTAATACCAGTACGCCCAACTAAAGCGGTTCCCATGGAAGGTTGGATAGAGGATTTTTAAATAATCATGTATTTGCTTTATGCTTTCCACTATTTGTCATTTTTTAATATGGTAATGAATTAACTTTTAAATTGATGAAACTATGAAAAGGTCGGCTATATTTACAAATTTAAAATGAATAATTAGTACATCCATTTACCTATATACAAATTATAACAATATTTCTATTTAATTTGCTAATAATAAAAATAATTTTAATATAAAATCTTCCTACTCACAAATTTCGTTTGAAAATAGAACATAAATTACAACTCTTTTAAATCTACAAGGGCAGGAAGTGATGGAATAAATGGGATTTGAAGGTGGAAAAGGTATGGTTAGTGAAGCGACTGATGAATAAAATTTTGTAGGGAAGAGGATCAGAAAATGAATGATTTGTCAAATGTTACTGTTTACTGGGTCTCTGTGTGTAAACCAGAAGGCCAATAATTTGAATAAAGGATTTGAATTTTACTAGACAAGAGATGGATTGCAGGATTGAATAAATTGTGTAAAGGAATATTTGTAGTGTACATGCTCTTGGGTTTTATTAAAAACTAATTTCGGCTTCACTCTTCTATATTATAATAATTCTGAAACGTTCTAAATTTTATTAAACCCAAATAATATTATTCACGTTTCTTCAGTAATGCTTCCTACATCAGCGGGGAACGAGGCAGGGGACCGGATAACTCGTTTGAATAAAAATTTAATTTCAAAAAAGGGTGGCCTATGGTATCATGGCTGCATGGAACAGTTGCCTTTGATGGATGTTACTCTGGCACAAGGCGGTTGGGAGCGAGCCAGCCAAACACCCCCGCTCTATTTCAGGGTCCCACTTATGATTTAACGATCCCAGTTTCCCATCGCTTTGTAAATGAATCAACTTTTTGTTCCAGCTTTAATCCCATTCAGTTCAACGAGGATTTAGTTAGAGCAGATTTGGAATTGGAAACATTCGTTTCCTGTATTAGTTTCGGCAGAAGAACTTTCATTTTTTGGTCCTAACATGGATCTAGATTAAAAGGAAGTTTTTTTTAACTATATCGAGTTAAGGATTGATTTTCATTTAGTGTTTAAACAAAATCAATTGTATCCAAAATAAAGTCTCAAACTATTCATTTTTTCAAAAGTCCAACGTTTTGATCAATTCGGCCATCCTCAAGGACAATCTATGAAACTAACTAAAAATTAGTTTAAATATAAACATAATTTTTATTCATATTTTTGCAAGCAATGGGCGAAGGAGAGCTTATTAATAAATTAATATGATTCCCTAATGTTTTATTATCTCATATGGTAATTTTTATTGAAACTAGTGACATGGATAGAATAGCCTGCAGAAAATGTTTTAAAATAATTTATAGGAGTGCAAATTTTTTTTTTAAGATATGTTACTTATTAATAATATTGTTATTGCTAAAATTGTTAAGAATCAATGTGTAATAAAAGCTGTTTTGGCCGAATTGGCCGAAACGTTCGACTTTTGAGAAAATAAAGAAGGTTTTGAGACATTAATTTAGACAGAATTGATTTTATTTTAACTATAAGAACCAGTCTCAAGAATGTGAAAATATTATGTATTAAGATTGATTTTTTGTCAAACAAAAGAATTCTAATGCATTCTGTACATTAATTTTCATATGTGAAAGTAGAACACATGATGTTATGGTTTCGATTTTATCCTCATATACTCGTTTTTTTTTAGTATAAATTAATTTCTGAAGCATTCTGGATAATATTTTTCCCGCTCTACCTTGAGTAATTATAAAGTATAAAATATAATGATTAAACTGATAAGAATTTAATTACTCTATTATTTAAAAAACATTTTAGTGATCACCGTGTAATATTTTATTTTAGATATAATCATCGTATAATATTTTATTTTACATTTGATCACCGTGTTATATTTTATTCTAAATATAAGGTGGGATTCTAAATATAATTAGGTCATAATGAATTGAGTTATAATAATAAACAGATAAAGTAAGCATTTTGCGAAAAAAAGGGAATAAATGAAAATACGATATCAGCATTAAAGCATCCAGACTTTAAGCGGAGTTACAGTGTCATAGTTTTTAGAAGGCACTAAATTGAAGTACAAATTATAATACTTGGATAACGACTTGATGTTTATTTATTTTCCTGCTTACATTATACAGATAAAAATAAAGCAATCCTAACTTCAAAATACATGTATATTACAGTCATACAATTAAATGAACATTTGTATAACTTGTATAATTATGAGTTAATCTAGTTATAATAAATTTTGATTTTTCACACTCTCCATATCAATTAAGAAAAATTTCATTTAATCCTTTTATATGTACTCAACAAATAGAATAATTTACCTTTCCTTGTTCTGTTATTATTAAATGTTGATCAACAGAATAATATCACACATGCCACCAAAGTGAACGTTTTAGGCTAAAAATACATTTACCCCCGCTTCCGCGCACTTAGCAATTACAAGTAATTGCGGAGTGACGTCAGGTTTGTCAACCAATGTCAATATGCGAACCGTTAAAGCAATTACTTTGTTGTTTTTTTACGTTGCTAACAAAATTAAGGCATTCCGTTTTTATCCAATTTACCAGGTGTGTTTACAGTTTACTTATGTTGTCCATTTCGTTGTTTTGTGTGTTTTTCCTAAACGTTAGGTCTGTAGTTCTACGTTGATTATATTAAAATAAAATGATTTCAATTCCTTATGTTTGTATGTATTCAATTTATGTTAATAAACCTTGTTGTTATCTATTAATTATAACAAATGGAACTTTAGAGCTTAAACCTTTCTATTATTGAACCTTATAAACACTTAAATACAAATTTGAACAAATAATATTTTATGTGGCTTATTTCGCAACGTCAGTCAGTTGGGTTTTTTTAAATAGCGGACCCAAAAAACAAAAATTATGATCGGTGAGTGAAAAGGACCAAACAACATTTTTTTTTTTCTGGTAAAAATTTATATTTAAGGGTTTTTAAGGACGCTGAAAACGAATCCTTGCTTTTACTTGATTTAATTTTTTCAGTCAACTATATTGAAAGCTTTTTTTGTGATTTTGAATTATTCAAACACAATTATTACAATTAACTATATTTTTTATTATTCTACATCTGAAACTCATTTTGTTAGATTATTATCTATTTTTTACTTATTGTTACTTAGATTCGCATCCCAACTTTACATTTTCAATCCAATACTAAATCCAATTATGCCTTTGTATATCCTCCCATGAACTTGTTAATAGTAAACTATGGATTTCTACTCCATTAGTTGATTTTCTAGATATTAAAACCACCCAGATAACCAAATAATGAAACAATAATAATAATAATGATAAATTATATCAATGCTTTCTAAACTATCTTAATATATATTGATGCAAATTTTTGTTAAGATGGAATCATTCTATTTTTATCTTTTTTTTATAGCATTTTTTTATTATTTAGTCAATATTATTATTATATTGCTTTACTTATTTTTAGAGCAGTGATATGTGTTTATCATTATTATTATTATTTTTATTTTTCTATCTTATTTATGTATATTTTTTTCATTTTTCTTTTGTCCTGTATATATGAATGTACACTTGGAGCTCTGATACTCACTACCTACATAACGTAGTAATATTCCTCAATAAATAAATTACAATACTAAGAATAAAATTATATTCTAAACTCATTCATCTTAAGTTATAATATATTGTATCTTTAACTTTTATTGAACACAATAATTCTGAATATCTCCCCTCGTCAAAACTCATATGTACAGTATCAGATGCAATGGTCGTAATCTACGTACGTCTACTAATACGGGCTTTAGTTTATTTCTTAAAAATCAATTAGAATTTCGAATAAAATCAATGGAATGATTCTCACTTATCAAAATTATTACATGATTAAATACTATAATAAAAATGTTAATACAGAAATGGTTTAATTTAAATAAAAATCGGGCAATGATAAAAAATTGCTTGAGATTTTTTTTTTTTTTTTTATAGAAAAACCGTCCTAATGTCACAACATAATTTATAGTTATAAAAGCATTTTAGATACACTAGAGTGTTTTGAAATGTTATTGTTCTTTCCCCAAAAGATGGGTTAAAATGGTTTAAGTCAAAATTTCTATATCGTTTCAAACACTTAATTTTTTCGGTAACTTGCTTGTCTATAATAATTTAATCCCCTCCCCCTTGATTGTACTTTTAAACGCTATGGTAAAAAAATAATGTCGATTTCAAAATTGTCGACAGAGCGTATAACAGAACCTAGTCCAAACATTTTTTACTTATCTTCCCTTTCTTGTACATATTAGTATGATGTATTAAATTAAAAATTACTATAATATACCAAATACTAGTTATATTACACTGTTAATGTGAATGACATTTTTGTGAACCGCCCCACACAATACAAGCATATTATGCAAAAAAAAATTATTAAAATGCCAAACAAACAGTAGTTGACAAGAACCATTTCCAAGGAATAACAGATTCATCACAAGGGAGGGGGGACTGGAATGGTTTTGCCTCAGGCGGAAAACTGGGGAAAGATAAACATCTACATTAGTCTGGGAAATACGGTTTACTGGAAAGTGTGTTTTTCACAGGGCCTGGATGGAGAAAGAAGGGTTGCGTGTATGTTATAAATAAAGTCTGTATATGATGTTTTTGTTGGAGCATCATAGGTAATCTGATCTATCTGATACATCCCGCTGTAGTCCAAGCCAACCAGGAGCGCAAGAAACAGATGAGCCTAAAAACTGAAGATTGATTACTGGCCCGACTTTTTGCCGCTCCATTGTGGAATTAGGATTTCATGGCTGCTCTTCTCCGCTAGGACACTGTCACGTGCTCTCCAAAGACAATATATCCAAATAACTGCTTTAGTTCTTATCGCCTAGGTCACGTTATAATTAATTTAATAATTAGGATTCGAAACCAGTTAAGTTGAGTTATTTGTTAGAGAACGGATTTTTATGCAATTTGCATCTTATGTTCCACAACTTTAAATTCAGCCAAATCCTTATAGAAAGCGTATCATGAAAAAGTCTTTCTACTGATATGAATATTATGATTACTGGACTAAATTGTACATTATGAAGAGTTTCTGTTCAAAATACAATTTTATTGATTTTTGACGAAACATTTTTTTTATTAACTATTTCCACCACTAATTGGTCCTATTTTAGTTTGGGTCGGTAATTCCAGCACCACAAAAAAAAAAAAATAGAGAAATTTGATAATTTTTTTTCTGCAAAGCCCTTATTGTCTGGGCTATAATTTTATTGATAAACAATGCTTTGACTAAAGGAATACCTGAATGGTGGAGTATAAAATTTTCAGACTTTATTTCTGAGTAATGATTACTTCTGATTGCAAAGTGGAGGGAAAACATGACAGACATATTTTTTTAATAATGATAGCATGATAAGTTAATACTTAAAAAATCTTAAAAGCATTATTACTTTCATTTTTCGATGAGGAAGATAATATAAAAAATTAACAAATCGTTTAAAAATCTCGTTTCCCTTCTCTTCAATTAGTCGTAAATTCTAATTGTCATATAAATTGATCATGTTTGAATTGATTAAATAATATATTTTGGAATCATTACGCACACATACATATATATAGTTCATAAAACTTTAATTTTAATAAGATCCTAAGAAATTTAAAGAAGATTACAAATAAATCATAAAGTTTTTGTTTTTAGATCACCGATTATCTTTATCTAATTGTAGCTTCTAGACACATATCTATTATAAAAGCGGATATACAGTAAAATCAAAGTAACCGACATGATCAATAAAACTAAAAAAAATATATAAAACGGTTACCCTTCATGCAGTAGACATGCAATATGGGTGTGTTTTAAAATAATCCGATTCTATATCTGAAGTTTTAAAAATTAAAATTACATTACCTAAAAAAAAAAATATTTTTTCAAACAACTCTAAAACTATCTCAGAAAGAGATTCATTCATTGGTAAGATAAACAAGTTTCCTAGTATGAAATCGTTAATATGATAAAAATGATTAATTACGTATTTATTTGTACTTTGGATTCATGTTTATCTTATAAATATTAACCTGGTATGGTTTAAAATGTCATAGATTTTTCCATTAGTAAGAGAGTTATGGAGATCGAACAATTACGTTTTACTCAACTGGCTGTTTGTTATGAATGGTTTTTAAATTCATTAAGAAACAGAAAAAAAAAAAAAAAAGAAATCGTACTATACTTTTTTCTTTTATCATCCGAATAGTATTTATTTTATTGAAGAGAATTAATACAATCTTCCACAAATTAAAAGCATTACGTATTAGTGATTAAATATTCATTCATGCAATATGCACAGAAATAGAAGGGAAAAAATGAATATTTTTAACAATTAAAAATCTAACTTAAAATATCATTTATCCACAAAGACCTTAACGTATATCATTTATATAAATAAGAATATGAATCTATATAAAAGATAAAAAAAAACTGATCAAATTATTAAAAAAAAACAAAAAAAAAACTTTGTATTCTGCCTTGAAAACTCCGTGCTTTTCCAACCCACGTAAGGAAGGCAAAGTAGGGCTGCAAGAGATCCCAGAGCTTCTCTCCCAGCCGCGTTATTAATATTAGCTAAAACTTTAAAATATTTGGGCAGGTTCCGCTCATATTGTGTTTACTTTATTAAGATCGAGTTGTATTTGCATTGTATACAGGAAATGTATTACATGAAAATCTTCAAGTTTTTTCTTTAAAACATATTGCCGTTATAATATCTATTGTGTCTCTTTGTTTGTTCTGATATCTGAGATATGTTAGGGCGGGATTTTGCAGGATGATCTATTTAAACCTGTGACAATAAAATTTTTTTGGTGTGCCTCCAATCTAGACATGGTTTCTTCGAAATGACTTTGTCTGGTGTAACTAATTTTATAATTTAGAATTACTATCCAGCATTCCAAGTTTAGAGAAGATGAAGGTATTTTTTTGCATAAATGCAATTTTTTTTTCTTTATTGCTTTTTACAACTGTGCATTCATATACATGCATCCAGTATATTTAATTTTAGTTTATAATGGAGTGATACAGGCGTTTTTACATTACATGACAAAGTAAGGAGCATAGCGGATTTTGGATTGTAAGGATTAAATGCGAAATTAAGGTACAAAAAAAAAATTAAATTAAAAATTAAAAAAAAACATTCATTGTATTTCGAATAGCATCGTAACGAATTTGTATTGAATAAAAGAATAACTAAAATGTATGTAACCATAAAAATAATTAAGTTTTTGTGAATATTTAATTTTAAATAAATATAATAATTATAAACATAATAACATGATAAATAACGATCTATGTTATCGTTATCAAATCTAGCAATGCGGAGTATTTCGGGTCAGCTGGTATACAAACATAGGCAGGAATTTAAAAAAATATAATTGTATTGTTTTATAAACCAGCACTTGTGATGAAAACTTGAGCAAACCTTGTGCACCTACTGGATAAACTTCTCAGAGCTGAGAGTGGAGTTCCAGTTAAATTCCGGACTTACTGGGCTACGAAATAGCTTTAGGGTCGCAAACGCTGTGCGGTATTTGAATGACCCCATTATACGAGAAACTTGCACTCTGAGAGCAATATACCTTTCACAGCGTTGGATTACAAAGGCGGATTGTTTCATAAATAACATGTTCAATGAGGCTTAATAATTTTTTTTTCATTTAATCGGATATTTAATTTATTTTTTATTATTTTACTTATCATAATTAAATTAAAAATTTGTCGAAATAATGTAAAATTATTTCCCGAAATTCTTAACTTACAAATTATAAGTGTCATGAAAAAATTTATAATTATCAACTAATACAAAACGTATACTATCTATACTTAAAAATATATATAGCTAAAATTATGTACATACCGATTACTTTAGCTATTTTATAACCCATACAAAGGTTGTCTAAGAGGTATTATTTCCTAAATTTATTTACACAATGGGATATTTAATTATTTTTAATAAAGATATTATTTTGTAAATTCGAATTACAGTGGACTTTCTTGTTTTATTTAGTTGGAATTAGCGAAAAATTCGAATTACCGAACGGGAATTTTTTTTTCATAGGTCACTCTGTAGATAAAAATCAATTTTAAAAAAATTATAAACGTTTTAAAATGTACATATGATGTTTTAACACTTCTAAAAAAAGTTAACAACTGTAGATCGTAGGGGTAAAAGTTAACAATGACTTTGATTTCTGATAAAAAAAAAAAAAAAAACCAACGTTGGTGGAGAGTGTTAAAAGCTATTAAAACGTTTCTTGGAAAACAATCAATCTTTTTTTACCCACATATATATTTTTTTTAAACGTGGTTCAGATTATGGAATGTTCCGGATTAGTGAGAATCAACTGTATATATTTTATAATCGGCCCTTTGTAGGGAAAGGACATTAATACTACCATTATTTACCAATTTAGCATTATTATTATTTTTTTACATCTTAGCATTATTAGAAATTTGTATTTAACATCAAATCAAAATTACAGATAAAATTATGCATATACCGATTACTACATCTATTTTTTTATTTTATGTGATGATGCTCTCCTCTAAGAGGTATTACTAGTTTAATTTATTAACTAACAAACTAATGTTCATAATTATTATTAATAAAGAGGTTATTTTTTAAATTGAATGAAATATTTTTTAATTGGCACTGTGTAGGCAAAGGATACTATATCCATTTTCACGTATTCAGCATAATCATTTTGTTTTCCATTTTGGCATTATAGCAAATTTATATTTAACTGTAAATAAAAATTACAGATAAAATTATGTATGCACTAATTAATTAGCTTATTCTGTATTTTATACAAAGATGGTCTATGAGGTATTATTGGCTTAATTTACTAACACTGAAAGTAATATTAATTTTATATTAATATTTCTAATTAAAAGTTTAATGTTTTAATCAAATTATATATTTTTAATCGGTGCTTTGTTGGTAAAGAACACTTTGTCCATTTTTAGTAATGTTGCTTTATTTTTATTTCCATTTTAGCATTATTACAAATTTATATTTAACTGTTAATAAAAATTACAGATAATATTCTGTATGTACTTCACTTACACTTCTGTATTAGTTTACCTATTTTATATTTTATTCAAATATGGCCTAAGAGGTATTATTGGCTGAATTTATTAACACACAAAGTAATATTAATAATTATTTTAATAAAGATCTTATTTTGTATAATCGAATTGGTACTTCGTTAGTCAGTATCCATTTTTTACCAAGTTAGTAATATTTTTGTTACCAATTTAGTATTTTTTTAATTACATATTTAACATTACCTCAACTTCATATGTTACTGGTTTGTTTACTTTACCCTAAGGTATAGAAGATTATGCTCTAGAACAATTAGACCACATTTTGTTCAAAGGATAAAAATCACGTAGTAACGGAACTCGGAAGGTAAAGTTAAATTGTTAATAATGATTTCACAGATCAATTATAGATTATATATGCAATCAATAGTTCAACTTACATCATATTAAAAATTTTATAATTTTGTGCAAAGATGGTCCTTTAAACAATAACCTCTAATAATGAGATATTGTGTGTAGGTTTTTTTTTTTGTATAAACATGCCGGTGGAGTGTTTGTTCTTCTCTGCATGGTAGGAAATGATACTGGAGATGGAAGAGTAATATATCATTAACTTGGCAAGGTTAAAAGAGGGTACATGCTTGCTAAATTTGATCTAAATGTAACTCTAAAAAACACAACAATAAGCACACTTTTGTTTGGAGATGAATCTGTTTATATAGTTCTGCTGAAAATCTGGAGAAACATGATTTTATCTATAGGTTTAGTGTTTTTAAATACGAGATATATACACAGTTTTAACCTAATCGGAAACCAAATATTGAGATATATTAAATAATCTAAAACCTTTTTTAGAAGCTTAAAGTTCGGTGATATTTTTTTTTAATTGTTCAAATTATTTCCTTATAGAATATCGAGCTATTATTTTTTTAAATAAATAAAAAAGAATGTTTAAATGTAATGCTTGATATTATTTTTCCAGAACTATTCATGTAGATCCGTTCCAGCGTGCTATGATTCGCAGGGCCTTTGAGAGGCATATTGTGGTTAACCACCAAACCCTCTACTCCCCTTTGACCGTGCATCTCTCACTCCATGCTTCTATTTTCAGATTCACATTTGATCTAAACCGTCATTTCCCTTGATATCAACCACTTTGTCTGTGGCATAATCATTTTGTTGTAATCAAACAGAGGAAAGTGATATTGTGCCGTTTTCCTCATTCATAATTGGTAATACCCACAGTTGTGTAATTAAGTTCACGTTCTCTCTAGTTTCTATTTGGCCAATGGACAAAACAAGGGAGATAAACCGCGATGATTAGCCATCTCTAGGCGACATAAAAAAGCTAGAGAAGATAGTTAGTTACAATGCTTCCACTCGTAAGTGTTAAACAAAAAAAAATTAATATTCAAAATATGTTAAAACGGCTTTTGAACCTACATTTTTACCTTGAAAAAAATTATAAAATAAATATATAATTTTTTTTTTGTAAACGTATTAAGAAGAATAATCAAAAGTATGTTACTCTTAATTAAACTATTCTATTAGTTCGCTTATTTCATCATGTAATAAATTTTAAGGAAATAGTGATCACAAAATTTTATCTCACTCACCTCAAAATCGCATAACCATGTTACTATTATCTGCTGCTTTGAAAAATAAATTAAAATTCAAATACAAAGCTTATTTTTAAATATATATTATTACACAATTTAACTGATTATTCATTA
>NW_027114928.1:1415750-1419677 GCF_000696795.3 Halyomorpha halys
TAATAATAAAAATCCAGCCAAATTTCAAGTAGATTTAAGAACTTGGTGATTGAAACGATTACTTATCGAATATGTAAATCGATATATTATAAACCCATAAAAGATTTCTTGATTTTATATTTCCGTTAACTCAAGGTTCTTCAATATTAGTAAGCAATTATTTATGAGGCCGTCTTAAATCTCTGCCGCAGTTGAAATGATTAATTTATCCGGTAAAATGATTTAAATTTCTGATATTTTCTATACTACTTAATATAATTTTATATTTTAATTTTTTCTCGCCTATTTTTTTTTCCTCATCACCTTAAAGTAGATTATTTTACGTAATATTACTGCAGTAACCGAAATTGCATTTATTTTTGCATTGCTGATTTATTACATAACATCCAATCACATATTTTGTCACTCCATAACAGGACGAAAATTTCGAAATTTCAATTCTTAGAAATAAAATGAGTAAAACATATGATATAAGAATTTACGTAGTTTTAATTTACATTATATTCACAGGGAAAGAGTTCTGTAAATATGAAGTATTAGAAAATTTAGCTGACACCATAAATTTAAATACGAAGGGACGGTATTGAGTTTTTAATATATCAAACATCAGATCAACGATATCCAATAAGCAATTATATAATAACGAAAACATTCTTGGGTTAATAGCGAATACCTAGAACGGCTATAAACATTGAATTGGAGACAATTTCGAAACGTAAACGGGAGGATAGCATTAATGCTCACCTATAATCTTTTGAAGGTATATGTGGAGAAACAGTCAGTGACTTCAGGATCGAGGATCATTGATTCATTTATTATTATAAAATAAAATAAAAAAATATTGATTTATCTAATATATAATATGATGCTATTTAGCTGCTTATAAAAAGTTTAATTCCTAATTCAATGAAAATTTTGATCAAAGCATCTAACATTTTTCTGCTTAGTAATTTTCGTCAAAATATTAGGCGGTCTTAATTCATGATTTGTCGCTATTAGGGAATTAAAAAAATAATTGCAGTCTTCAATCTTAAAAAAAAAAAAAAAAATTAAATGCGTATCTTAAAAATTAATAGCTAATATCTTCCTAATTACAAAATTACAAATATAATTATTCCATTTGTAATTCTGTAATAAGAAAATTTACCATCAACTTCCCTTCTACCGCCTATTTGTTTCTTTAAATTATTCAAGTTTAGATGTAAATTTTGAAGATTTATCAAAGCAATCTCGCCATGAGGTTGCTTTTCTCCGAATGGCTGTTAAACAGTTTAATCTGAGAACGGATACTGTTCTATTTCTGAACCCTTTCCTTGGTGAAACGTTTTACTGAGCACGCTCTTAGGCCTCTTACTGCGGGGCTCTAATTCGTTGTAACTGGCTAGAAACCTTTCAATAAATTAGAATTTAAGTAATTAGATTATTCGTGATGCTGTTAAAAAAAGAAAATTAATTTTTAATCTAAATTTAATTTATTTATTTCATTTAAATCGCAAAGGATTCGATTAGAGCTATATGTACGTAGTCACAATTTAGAAAGGAATATCAAGAACAGAAAAGCATAGAACTTAAAAGTGGATATTTACTTAATCAACAATTACAGTATGAGGTTCATTAAAAATAAAATTATATATAGGAAATTTTTAGAATCTATTTACATCTTCCAAAAGAAACAAAAAACAGATTCGTTTAGAAGACTAAACTTTCTGTGTCCTACCAATCCTTCTACCAAGATGGTTACTGTAAAATGTTAAAAATAAATAAAGTATTTTGCGACAGAAATTTTTTTTTCAATATTTAAGAGCTTATATTTAGTTACTATATTCGTATTTGTATTCGATAAATAATTTGGAACTTTACTTTTAGTTCAATTTTGATGAATAAACCTTGAAATTATTTATTACTGGGATGTAGTTTCAGTAATTCAGCGAATTAATTTTTTTTTTCAATGGGTAAAAAAATTGGCATTGTTATTTTCTCTTATTTATATTCAAATTTTTAAATAATTCCCATCATCCTATCGCCCTATTACCGACAATTACAGCACTTACTAGACAAACGGTCTAAACTTCCAACACATTACAAAAGACTGATCTACATGACTGTAATAAGGCCAATCTGGACATATGGAGTTGAGCTTTGGGGCTCGACTAAACCTTCGAATTCCTCTCGTATTCAATCCTTACAATCCAAAATCCTTCGTAAACTCCTCAATGCTCCTTACTTAGTCACAAATAATATCATACATAAAGACCTTAATGTACCCTATGTAACTGATCTAGCCCGAACCAGATATCACTCCTTCCATTATAAACTCTCTAACCACTCAAACCCCCTAGTTTCTAATCTTGCATCCTCTTCCATTCCTGACAATTCTCCGAGGCGCCTGAAAAGAAGATGGTCACGAGACCAGCTAATGTAAAATGTCATTAGAGTGCTACCAATGGGTAGTTTCTCTACACGCCTGTAGCACTCCAATTTAACTTAAATCAGATTTACTAAATGTATTATAAAAAAAAAAATTAAATCATTGAAATTTTTAAAAATGATTTAAAAAGATATAATTTTTATTATTATTTTTGTTAACCGTGTAGCCAAGTTAAATAAAATTAACTCGGTTATTTGGAGTTATATTTTTAGTATTTTGAATATGTTAATAGTTAAATATTAAACTTACAGTTTACCACAATGCTTTCAAATAAATTAATTTAAAAAGGATTTGAAAATATTAAATTAAATATTTTGATGGGCAGGCTAATCATTGGTTTAAATATAAATAACCAAGTCCCATTCGTTTTCTGTATTCTGGGTCATGCAACGGAAAACTGTATCATTTTTTTTTTTATTATCCCCCACGATAGCTCAGTGTTCTAACACGGAAAAGCGTACTGCGAAATCTTCAAATTTATGTGCAAATATAGTGACAAATTTCAACAAGAATGTTAAATATTTGAGACGCGCTTGATTATTATTCCAAACGACAAGAGAGGGAGCAAAATAAAGTTTAACCATTTCACTATTTTGTAAAAACTATGTGAATAGTAATTCACATAGTCTTTACAAAATAGTGAAATGGTTAGTTTCTGATGGTGGGGCGGTTTACCAGGGGATTAGTCAGGGACCCCGCACAATGACCTATTGGTGACGACGCTATGGAATGGCAAAGGACCGAATCAATCAGGGAAATTGCCGCACTGCCGGAAGTAGGTATTGATTCGCCCGCCATTGATAAACGTTTCCGAAATGATTGCTACATAAAATTTGGAATGATGAGTACAGGGGACCGGGCGCATTAAATTCTGCTCACTTCACTTCAACGAATGCAATAACTTTACGATCCGAACTAACGACTTAGATCGGTCTTTATGTTTTTGTTTTTACAGCTAGAACCAGCAGTGCATGGAAGTCATCTCTTTTATATCCAGTGCATCACTTCCAGCCCTCGAGATGGGATTTTATTACTTACAAAAATACTAAAAAGATATCTCCATTCCTAGGAGTAGTAACTCCGCATTTGGAATAAAATGAAATTTTAAATTTTGATATATCTGGAAATATTTTCCTCTTTAATATCTTTTCAGTTATACAATGGACATATCAATAGTTGAATTTTATCTTTTTACTTTTTCCTTTCAGGATCTTATAAAGTACAAGAATTATATTTAAGCTTTAACATTCAAGGGCAGATGTTGTTTTTATTACTTTTAAACACGAAATTCTTCGAAACTGTTAATATTAAAAAAATATTATTCTTTATTAACCTTTTGTTGAAATAATATAATCAACCGCACTCGAGAGCAATAAGTGTTATGGCTGTGGGTACTCAATCAGTCCATATATACAAAAAAATAAAAATATAAACTTAAGTATTAAATAATAATGAAAATACAATTAATATATAATATGATGCTATTTAGCTGCTTATAA
>NW_027114928.1:1419747-1461462 GCF_000696795.3 Halyomorpha halys
TATATATATTGCCACACATGGCAAGGGGGTTGGGCTGGGTCCACTGAAAAGCGGGGCTTGCAATATTGGCCCTGGAGCCAATTTAATTTTATTTCTTGAAACTTAAATTAATAATAATATATACACACTGTAAAAAAATCGATTACAAGGCAAGTAAATGAGTAGGTATAAAAAAAGAGATAAAATTTCATATTTATTTAATAGAACCTAAGCCATAAACTACAATATCGTAATAAATATTATCATCAGTATTAAAATTTTTATTGACAGTATTTCAAAGAGAAGGAATTCTAAATTAAATAGATACACCGATCTTAATTTTATATAAGAATACTGATTTACTTTATATAAACCATTTACTTTATATTGTTTTTTTCTGAAGTTAAATAAAACTAAGGCTTATTATTGGGCTTTCGGAAAGTATAGCACTGAACATAAAAAAAAAAAAAAAATATGATATAAACATTGTATAAGCTATGTATGAGACCACTTTGCTAAAATTGTCTTCATTTAACAAAAATTTAAATTTTTTTTTTTTTAAATTATTTTATTATTTGTAAAGACGTACCAAGTCATTTTTGTTGTAATCTGATTTTTTAAAAACTCCTGGATCCCCTAATTCTCTATTTTTTTAGTATGGTTAGTATTGTCTCGTATTAACAATGATTAATCTAAATTTTGTCAAGGACGTATATTGAAGTTATTAAATAACTCTAATGTGAGATTGATATTAAAAGTTGAAGTACAGTCCAGAAGATTTAGAGAATTAAATTAAAAAATAAATATTTTAATGATTATGTTTTTATGGCTCCAATTTTTTGAAGCATGAATTTTTAATCAAAATAGCCAATGCAACATTTATTAAATACCATATCGTCGATATGAGTTTCGAAGAAAACCCTCTGACATATTTTTAGGTTATAAGCGTGTAGCGTCTTCATACTTTAAAATCTTCCAGCAAATATATTTCCTTTTTATTTTTGGGAGATGTAAGCGTTCGTACGTGAAGATCTACACTACATTAAATAATCTCCAATAAACTAATAGTTAGTTTGTGATCGAGTCATTTAATTAGGTTCGGCAAAATATTGGGTACTTTATTTATTTTTTTAATGAATTCCTTCGCGTTACTCTACGCGTGCATTAAGAAAGGTAAAAACAAATTGTTTAAGTTGAAAAAAAAAATATTACGTAGGAATGGTACCATCGGGATGATATAAAAGAATTATAAAGATTCTGAATATTGTTTTCTTCAACATGTAAAAAGGAACAGAAAATTAAAGCAGTCAATAAAAAATAGATTTAAAAACTGATCATTATTTGAAATTTCATTAAAGGACTTCTAGGCTTCATGTAGTAGCTTTGCAGTACATCAGAATAAATATTTCATGCATGTCTAATAACTTTCCACGAAAATGTAATAACAGGTGTTTTTGAAGAACAGCGTTGAAAAGGCCCAAAATAGCAAAGATTTTTCAAAGTTCACGAAGAGTTTCCCTCCAACATAACATAAAATATTCAAAGAGATTCGATTCAATACTTTTTTTTTGCTCAAGTCCTTCATTGAGGGGATGTCAAGGTTCATTTCTCGAACCCACCGCGAAATAAATATTGACCAGCCCAGGTGGGAATCGAACCCACAACCTTCTGAACCAAGCGCTCCGGCACCCTCGTCCCAGCCCGCTCAGCTATCAGATTATTTAATACCTTGAAAAGCCGTTTAAAATTTGGTTCTCACTTGTATTAACAGCAAGCAAAGAGTATATGTCTCTCTTTGGGCGAAGCTTTAAGATTAAGCAATACTACCAACAATTAATATCTCAGTAATGTATTTACATTTTAATGCATAAAATAAAAAGATGGATTTTGACTTATATATTGTATATTTTCTAACTCACATTCTTTAGATAGATCAAAATATAAACGGACCAGTTTATATCCGTTTATTAAATCGTTTAAACTTCAGAATGAATTGTCATAACAAATTAAATTAGTTTCTACAATTTTTATCGCATTGAGAAAGCTCCTTCAGAATTTATATTTTTAATTTAAATTATAGCTTCTGACTTAACTACCTAAGGTGGCATTGCTTCGCCTTTATATCAGAAGAAAAGTAATCTAAATTGAACTGACTTTTAACGGTATATAGTGTTGACCAGATGTGTAAAATTAGATGCAGATGTTGCAGACTACTTTTAAATGCAGGGAAGGCTTTTAATGCAAAAAATTTATTATTAAATGTAGATTCAATATGATGAGATTGTCGGTGCTGCGGTAAGTGGTTTATGAGCGAACCATTATATTTGTGCTGACGTTTCGGCATTCATCAGGGCTTAAACATAACGTTATATTGATCAAAAATAATATATTATAGTCGTTATATCGGATATAACGATAGTTCGATGAAATAATAATATATTGATAAAAATAAATAATATATCGAATATAATAGATGCCTGTAGTGAGAACGATGGGAACGCGTCGGTGGAGTTGACCTAAACGTAGATGGAAGGATTGCGTTAAGACTGATTTAGCACTTCTGGGTTTGGAGGGGCGTTACTGGACAGATGTATGTAGAGAACGATAGGTATATCGCCATTGAACCTTCGAGTTCCCTAAGCCTTTATGATTAATTTTATTCTTATTGGTATTATCTCGCTTTTAGTATTAAGGAAGGCATGAAATATTGGCCAAAACATCGGCACAGATAAAACGATTTTGGCTTAATTGTGATCACAGCTTCTCTACTGACCGCAATTTTGACCATCTCAAAACTGTATATCCAAGTGGCCATAAGTGGAATCGGAACACAACGTTCAGAACTTTTAATACTAGGTTAGTATTATCTCGTACTTTATTTTTATGATAAGGCAATATACTCTATTGACGAATATATGAATTCGCAGATGGAAATAATATTGAACAGGTGCCGTGTCCATAGCGAACATATCTCCGGCCTCATTAACAGCAGCTTAAAATTAACGATACTTCTACTACAAGAGGAAGTTTCAGCAATACGTAAACTTATTAATATAGTGCCGAAGAGTTTGGAGTTAGGGACTGCGTTGCCAGAGGGTGCACAGACTTCGGGAAGGAAGGAACCTTTATTCTATAGCTAGCCAAGAAGTTAGCAGTCCTTTCAATTGGAAACTTGGCTGAAGGTAAACCTGCTTTATGATTGTCTACTATTCTACTTCCCAGAGTAAATTGCCAAGAAAGGCAATATGAACGAAACTGAACATCCAAGTATCAACTAAATGGGCCCAAAGTCTTGGAGCATTACCGGAACTTGAACTTCGGATCCATTATGCCACTAACTCAATGGGCAAATATTAGGTTTGAAACTGGATCGTTCTGAGATATTGACCTCAATTGATCCCTTGCTAACATAACAGATCATATAAATGTTCACCTAGTCTTCTAAATTTTTCATATATTTATTTTATTTATTATTCTGAATAAATAAAAAGCATTAATTTACCCCAATTTTTAATCATTACTATGGAAACGATATATAGAACTAGTCGAAATTGATGAGTCTGCTAACCCTAGAACACAAAATGGCGGCTGTTCCGAACACACAAAAATTCATTTTTTAGTTATTTTATGTTAAAAAAATCCTGTGTTACTTCTTCCATCTTATCAACAGAACCTACCTTCAACAACTAGATAAGTTTTGTTGAAGAGTGAGATTGTGATTTGTTAAGAAAAAAGTTTTGAGGGCATTAATACCTTAAAATTATTTTGTTTTATTGTTGACATTGGGAATATTGAAATAACTTTTTTAGTGATAAGCGAAAAATCAATAATGAGATTGTCCCCATAATAACGGCTTCAATGGCCGAAACATTGTGAGAATAAAATAAACAAATGTTGATTGTAATAGGTTATTTGAAATTTTGTTATTATTAGCATTAACTGCTCAACAATAAATAATAAAAGTATATTATATCAGATAGAGATTTTTTATTCAATTATGTAGTTGACCTTTAGGAAAATTAGTTTATTTCTTTTTGTTTTTTCAGCCCCCTTTTGACTGAAGATTTTTTTCGCTTTTAGGAAACATTCTCAGCTTAATAGGCTTTTAGTTCATGTTAATTGAGTTATGGTTTGGTGCAGAATTAGTTCAAATTTCCCTCCAGTTTTATAAAACAATTAGATGATCTACAATTTTGTCTCCTTCATGTCCTTAGTGTTTTCAGAAAAAAAAAAAATTAAAATAGCTAAAATATATGAGTAAAATAAAATAGTAAATGTGGTAATAAAAAATAAAAATATGAAATGTACAGAGCCATAAAACTGCTTCATAGTGCATGTAATGAAACTACAATCATCATTACAGTATTAAGTACTTTTAATTTTTTTTTATTGCTTCAATTCAATTTGTGGTTGTTTTTAGGATAATTTCTATTGTTAAATTCGCATTGATTATTTTGTTTAGAAAAATTTCGTTAGATAAAAAAAATTGTTAAAATTTTACATGGAAAATAAGATCCGATTAAAAGACTTACTATCGAGTAAAGTTGGAAAAGTAGATTAGTTGACAAGAAAACAAAAAATTAAATCTGTATCGAAGGATCAGAGGTGCCGTAGTTTGCAAGGATGTACTGTTTCTAAACCAACTGTTGTGCAAGATGATTTGTTCAAAATCCCGCTCGACCGCCAGATTTTTACCAAATTAGGGGTTAGGGGTACCCACTTTATGAAAGCTAGTTGGACCCCAGAGGACTCCCAAAGCCACAGAGCTGACTCAACGGCTACAGGTAACGGATAATAATTATCTCCAACTGCCCGGATTCGAATCCGAGTCCTTTAAGTATGTAGTCCATTAGTTGACAAGAAAATATAATATATAAACTGCATTTATAAGGAATAAGTTTCTGAAAGACGCGTACTTTTATTTTGAAAAGTTGACACATCCCGAGTTCACAGAAAAGTTTTAATCGAAACTGATATCGTAACACGCCATTTCAGTGATAATTGTGGGGTTCGAGACAACAAGGAAGAAATATAATTGAAGGAAATGAATTATTTTTTTAATGAATATTATAAACAGATATAAGAGGAACATAATAAAAACAATATCGATATGGTACATTCTTTATGAAGAAATACTATTTTTGACATTTTTTACAAATTACCCATTTATGTTTTGGGTGGAAAGAATAATTTTTTTTTTAAAGTCATTATCTTTTGTGATATCCCCGAATCCAAAATAAATGTGGGTCAGAGGCAACTAACAGTGCAAACAGAAAGGCATGGAGTTAACGGGCCGTAAATAGACTTACAGGAGAGAGGTTAAGTGTTAAGTGCATTCTTAGTTGCGGACCTCTTTCACTGTATTTACTTATATCCTCCGAAAGAAGTTTCTAGATAATATTTTTTTTTTAATATTCAGCAATTTATTTAGAAGCCAAGGTAAAAGAAGTGCGCAATTTGTACATAAAAAGGTGGATCAGAATCTAATTATAATGATTTTTTTTCAACTCCTTGTATTTATTCTTTAAGTTTATCTCCTCTAAGTTAACTCTACTAACAATACCTCCTTCAGGCTCAAACATCGTCGTCCTAAAAAAATGTTTGGAGACCTCGACCGTTTTAGATAAGATAAGAAGTAAGCATAAATTAATTACAGTTCACCTTAGTTCTCTTTTTTTCATTGTCATTTTCGTAGTATTGTCCTTCTTGAAAACTAAACGGCATTATATATGAAATATAATTAATGAAATTTAACGCATATAATAGTGAAAATTAAATAAATATAATTTCAAAACTAAACCACATGTTTTCTAACCTAACAAGGCTGAGAGACCCAAGATAAATTGTTAAACTAAGATTAGCCTTATTTTAATATGTTTTCAATTGGTTATAAACATTTTATGAATTCGATTTTTATAATTTGTTTTTTATATTTTTATTTTATTAAAATATTTTTTCTTAATTTTATTTTATATTCATCATTATTTTTTTCCTCTATTTTTCTTTTATATTTATCTTCTTATTTCATTATTATTAATTTATTTTATTTTTATTATTATGGTCATCTGTCTTTCTCGCTATGGGGATTAAGTATCTGAGGTGGGTGACCAGGAGTCCAACAATTTTCATTTTTTTTTTTTCAAATATTCAAAAATTTTCGCATTATACTTATTATTATTTTATTTTATTTTTACCATATTATTTTATTCTTATTAGTATTTATTATTATGATTTTTTTTATGTATATATGGTAAGATTAAATACGAATCCGCTAATACTCATTATCACTATAATAAAAAAAAATTCATTAATATGTTTTTTTAATACATTTGCCTTTTGGAATATGTTTAGATGTGAAGAAATGTTTCAGAAAAAATAAAAATAAATAGATCTAATAATTCGTATAAGTGAGAAAAAATCCTGATCCCCTTATGTAACCTATTTATTGAAATGATTAAAAATTGTTTATGATATAAATGTGTTTATTAAACTTTCTATTACTGAAATGAAATAAAATATAATACTTTCTTAAAAAACAACGGCAAAAATTGGCAACAATCATCTAAAATTATTACCAATAAAACAATCTTTAATTTATAAGTTAAGGTATAAACTAATCTCATAATACCACGTAAGATATATGCAAATATACATATGATTAAATTTATTACGTATTTTGCGTTATTTAAAGATATTTTTTAATGATTAAACTTTTGCAAATATTTGATTTTTTTTTTTTTCTGAAATGAAGCAATATGGGTAGATATCGATTCCTCGCGATGCTTCGAAGGAGGAGGAGTTTGGGGAAGGGGACCAATCCATCAATCCACGGCAAGTTTGGGCATCCATTAAAAAGTTACCTCCATTAGTACACGCAGGGACATTTACATAAATTTGAATCATCACTAACACATCCGCGGATACCCATACATCATTGCTGTTTCTTCAAGTGAGACCATTTCTCCTCAACTCCTTAGACAAGGAGTACGTAATGTGAAAAGTATTAAGCCGTTTTATCGGTATCATCTTCAGAAATAATGTTTATTTTAAATTTAAACATTAATTAGATTTACAGCGCTGGGCAATCGATTGATTAAAAAGTGTATTTTTTTTTTTAATTTAAAGTTATCTTGTATGAATTTTATTAATTATTCGCATTTGCTGATAGTTCTTGTTCTATACTTTAAAATAAATTTCTCAATCTATTGTTATTTTAAAAACATATCGCATTCATTTTACGGAATAATTGTTTGTTCTATTTGTATCTGTCTTAATTAAAGATGATTATTTAAAATTTTTAGAACTATCAGGTCTTTTGAATGGTCTCTGTCTACACTCCCCCCCCACTAACAGTCCTGATGAAGACCTGTAACGTTGGTCGAAACGTCGGCATAAAATAAATTAATAGTTAGTACTATTTTTACTTTCTTCTTGACCGCAATTCAGACCATTTTCAAATGTACTACGTTATGTTACTCTACCGACAACGAATCTAATCTAGTGTTCTTTAATGTAGTTTAGTACTGTTTTCGATAGGAGCCTTGGTTTAGAATTCGTTGTTTGTTACATTATCAAACTAATAACTTCTAAATAAGTATTTTGATCTAAGAGGAATTATAGATTATCATTAATTAGTTCTGAAGTAAATAAATAAAAATGTATAGATATTTTCCGGTGAAGGGACTAGAAAGGTTAACCCTCTTCGCCAATACGAGAGCCCATGAAATTGAGTGTAAAATGTGTACAAAAAAGCACTCATATTGCTATTTCCATGGGCAGAAAGAGGGTCACAAATGGAAAGGGGATGGGCCGTCCTATCAGGCGAGGAAGTATAGTCGTTTTCCATGTATTGAGAAAATATTTTTCCACTGCATATCTCCCTATAGAAAAGTTCTGGGATGGAAAACCAGTTCTTCTTGTGGCAATAAATTTAAAAAGTATTCGTATTTATCTAACAATTTTTTATAAACCTTTTTCAGATAAGAGTAGAGTGCTGCATGCAATATATTGAATTACATTACATATTGAAAAAGTGTAATAAATGAAAAGTTATTTTAGAAATAACTGATTCAAATAAATTGTCACTATTTTTATAGAGTAACAACTAATACAACATATCGTATATAATTTATAATTATAATTGTAAACATTTTTGAAACATCGGACTCAGGTAATGAGATATCTTTCAAAACTATTTTGTTACATCACAAAATCGATTTGGATCAGTTCAAATTGAATAATTACGTTAATTAATGTTATTCACTTAATATTATACAACTGTTAATTATTTCAAAAATAATTAATTGAGAAGGAATAGGAAAAAAACTGCTATTCCCCAAGTATCATGTGTAAATATTGAATATATACAATGGAAATCTATATATGTAGATGGACTTTCATATTTTGAAAGTTGCGAATTGGCTCTGAAAGTTACCCATTACCTGTTCTAAAATTTAGAATGTATTCTTGTCTATCTAAAACTTTTAAAAACATTTATCGAATACGTGTAGAGTACTGCAAAATTCTAAACAGTTAAATAGGTATTTTAAAATCAAAGTTAGTCAACATATTAAATATAATTTATGTCTGTAATAAATTTTGAATTATATTTTTGATTATAAACAATTTTAGATTCTTTTTTTCGGATTAATATAATCAGATTTTTAGAAACATTTTCCTTTATCACTGACTCAAATTGGAAGATTAGGTTATCATTATCCAATTGACATAAACTAATTGTTTGTTATTTTATAATTATTACAAGAATAGAAATTTTAACTAAAAAACTGCTATCCACCATTATTAGTTTTAGGTATGTGTAAATATTAAATATATAAAGTAGAAATCTATTTATGCGGATGGACATGTAAAAAGTAGCAAAATTGTTCAACATGTTACTTTTTATATGAATTTCATAATTTAAAATGTATTTGTATCTATCTAATTTCTTTTTAAAACATTTATCTAAAAATATCAGAAAAATTATTTCATAGTAATTAATAACTCAAATAAACCATTATAGTTATGCTGGAGTAAGAACTTATTCAGCATATCATAAATAATTTTGGAATTATAATTTGATTTTTAAAAAATTTAGAACGTTGAATTTAGAAATTAGAACCATTTTACTATTTTTGAAATGTGAAATTCAATTTACAAAGATTTTAAATTGTTCAATAATATATTGTATATTGATTTTTGCTTTACATTAGGTTGATTAATTTGAAACATGACTTCTAATGATTCTTGCTCTCAGCTTTATTTTCTTTTATACAACATAAACCAATAATCTGATATGACCCAGTTTAATGTTTATTTTTTTACAGGTCATTATAAAAGATAGAATAAAATTATTGCATAAAATTGAAAGATTATAAAAAAAAAATAAACAAATGTTTTTCTTATTAATTTTTATAACTCATTATAATTAATTGTAAATTATAAATTAATAATTAAATGATCCCATTGATGTTATCCGAAAGAAGTCTAGCATGTCTAGGACTTAAAAAATTAGTACATCAATTTCATTTTACATATTTTAATCATGAACTACCTCTTGACGAATGACAATACTTATTCAAATTTTCCGTGTGGAGCATTACGAGACTTATGCAACTGGCATAGAGATGTCCTTGTATGATATTCACGACCGAAAAACGTGATGAACCTCGAGTGCAGTTAAGTAGTTTTTGAGTTTTTCATATTATCCTATGACTTCATAGGTTCTTATCATATATATAATCATATATCACCCTTAGGACATATTGCATATTAACCGATGTTATAAGGTAAGAGAGCTGAAATTTGTTTAATGAGATGAGTAACCTCCTATATTCAAAAAGATTTGGGAGAAATTTGTTCCAATTTTTTAATATCTGAAGTTATAAGTTTCGCCTGTTGTCTATTAAATTTCAGAAACTTAAAAAAAATGTCTATTGTTTTTATTTCTATCTATTTTGTTTATTTTTTAAATGTTCAGTATTTTTTTTTTGGCTATATGAATACCACATAAATAAAAAATTTATTTTATTAGAATTGATATAAAATATATTTAAAAAAAGTTTACAATAGCAAGAGTACATTCACTTTCTAACTAACCAAGTATTTAATCAAGTAATTTAAAAAAATATCTTAAACTACGTATTAAAGGAATAGATAAAACATTAAATAATTTTGAAACATGATAGTGATGGAATGTTAGTATTGTGGTTTTAACTTATCTTTTGTTTAGCCAGACAAAGATCAAATATCGTTATTGATACTCAATTTTACTAGGGATCATAAATGCTTCATTTGGTACTAAACAACAAAAACGAAATCATACCTTATAACTATGTACACACACACACATAAAGGTTTGTATACTTTTTTCACGCCTTAGTATTATTTTCTCTTGTAATTGAGCCTTGTCATAAATTAGATATATTTTTTTTAAAAATGTAATAATTGTATTGACCACTAAATATAAAATGTATGTGTACGAGTATACGTGGTATGATTGAGTATTAGGAGCCCTAATACTTATTACTCTCGACTGTGGTAGCTTAGAAATGATAGATACAATATTTTAGTGATTATACATATTACTCTAATCATAAAAATAATATATTTTGTAGTGTTACCTCGAAAATATTTTTTTTTTCAGTTTTAGTGATATGACAAAAGCATTAAAAAAAACTCCATTCAAAGAGCACTATTAAAAGATAAAACCATGGAAGTGAAAAGTTGTAAACCTCAATTCAATAAAAATGTCTTTTATTTCCGTCTTTATTTTTATATCTGCGGTTATTGGAAAGCGCTTTGTCATTTCCAACTTCATTTCTCGGAAGTAGTTCATGGAGGCAACATGCGGTTCCACCATAACCCATCCTCGCAGCAAGACATAAAATCGACCGGAATACGGTATGAGGTCTATGAGGACGGAGGAATTGGTATTCAGATGAAGATAACACTGGAGGGGGAAACATATGAAATGAAAAAGGGAACTGCGAGGAGTGATAAAGAGAAATGAAGGGAGGAGGGGGAATAGAAGTAGGAGGCTAGCGATTCAGTATTCCCGTCACTCTCCGGAAGGGGCTGTCTTCCAAGGAGATCTCATCCGGAATGCTTACCACTCTACCATTGGGAAAGCTACACCGCCCTCTGAATACTTAACCTAAAATAAACTATGCCTCGTCTAAATGAACGGGGCCAATAAAATAATCGAGTTACACAATCAATTCGCTGTACCGGATTCAGTTAGCTCAGGCAACTATGATGTGTACTAAAATTACCCATCCAGACCTTCCTATTGGTATCCGAAAATTAATTATAATGGACTTCTTGCAATCATGGAGTCAGTTTCAATATTAAGAATGTAATCTCAATTATTATTATCATTTTCAGAATAAATTAAATTAAATTCTCACAAAAAAAATTTTATATTGTTTTGTGGAGGGGGAAGTGGTGGGGGGGGGGGGGGAGGGAGAGAGAGAGAGAGAGAGAGAGAGAGAGAGAGATGTACAAAGATCGACATATGTACAACTTATATAATGGTGGGCACTAAATTTATACCACAACTCAGGACTGCAGGATGGTTTTGTTTTTAAACTCCTGTTAAAAAAAAAAATTGCTATTCTTTCGCCCCTAAAACGCACTTAAAATAAAATTATAATCTCTTGTTTTTAAATCCTCGATGATTATTAGCGCATAATTAATTAATGTGAGCAACGAGTTAAATGTAATTTAAACATTAATCGTTTCAAAGTAAATAAATATTAATTATTAAAGGTCCCGTCTTCTCCCCTCACCCCGCCTCTGCTAGAGGCAGCCTTGGCAAAAAAATAATCGATGAGTATTATAAATGGAGGAGACAAGGGAGTTTATTGACACCGGAGTGGCTTGTCCGTGACCAACTTTCCGTATATACTAACGCTTGGGAAATGTCATTAATATTCGATCAATTTACCATTTATGCAACGCACTAATTTACATATTCTTGATATGTTACAACATTGTAATGAGTGATATAATAAACTGCAAAACATTCTGTACATGTTAGGTATCATTTTTTTGACATATGTCGTTATTGTACACCGTTATATAAACCTACTTCCATATCTGTAAATGTATCACGAATCTCTACAAATGTTTTACATAGAAATAAATAATAAGAAAGACTTAAAAAACCCGAAGGTTCGATACTGACACCGTCCAGTGACGTCCGTCCTAACCGAAATCTATCAGATCTTCCCAACAACACTTTGATGTATCCCTTAAATGTTTACCTGTCAGTTCAGTGTTTATTAACATTTTCGGAATCCATTCGCTACTAAGTCCTGCCAAATTACACTTATCTTATTCGCCGCAATGCTATAACGCGAATTATATTTACCCGGTGAATTTCCCTCAATTCAACGTTGTGTAGGTATATTGAGAAGGATTCAATACTTTATCTTTGGTTTTAGTATACTTAAATAAATATATATGTTTATATAGTTGACCGTAAAAATTATCATATAAGAAGATGGTCAGGGTTGCGGTCAAAAGAGAAACAAAAATAGTTCACAACTATTTTTGTTTCTCTTTTGACCGTAACCCTGACCATTTTCATATATATTAAAGAAATATAATTATAAGAAGTAATTAATAATTTTAATAATTACTGGATTTTTTTGCATTAAAAAACACACAATGTGGAAAATCTTGTAGTAAAACTTAAACTGAGCATAAAACACCCAAATCCTGCAATTACAAAATTTATTATAGTAATATACGGACTTATTTAACATTCTTTAAATCAAATTAACCTCTCTAAATAGTCATACGTATTACAAAAAACTAAAAATATTCTTTCAAACCAAATACTCCTGATATTTCAAATATGTTATTACGCTTAGTTTTTCCTAATAATAATAAAAATATTTTTCATGAAGATTAAAGGGGTAGTGGCAGACTGGGAATCCAAGTTCAATACAATAACACTGTAAGGTCTGTATAACAAGCTTATTCTAGAAAGACTTTTATATAGTTACCTGAAGCTACAAGTTAATACTATTTTAAGAACATTTTTCACTTGTGTTTACTTGATTTAATTTTTTTTGTTAAGTTGAATCTTCAACTCTTTAGGTGTTAATCAACCCGTCACTCTACCTAAAATTTGTCAATTTAAAACTATAAGTCCGATAAGAAAAAAAATCAAATTAAAATGAATAAATACTGTTAAGCATACACCTACGTGTGTATATGAGAAATTGAGCTTAGGCATAAAATTGTATGTAACAAAAATCAGAATTTACCCCAAAAAGATTCAACATGGGAGTTTGAACAGAAAAAACTCGAAATATGCAAAATTGTGGAAAATCTCTATAACGTGCAATTTTGTGCATTATAAAATTATGTTATTGAAATACTGAATATCTTTTCCAAGATTCTATATTCTTTCATAGTTTGGAGGAATCTTTAGGTGGGGAACAAATTATGCAATTAAACGAAAATCCATTCTCTAGTTATCACAAATCAAGAAAAGGACATCTTGTGAATGTTTAATTTTTCTGTTTATTTTACTTTATTTTTATTTTTTGGCCAAGACTCCCATTGGAGGAGTCCTATACTGCCTAACCATGGTTGGGGATCAAAGTTCTTCCATTTTGTGGGACCGCCACTCAATGAAAAAAGTCAACGTCCCAGGCCGGATTCGAGACCAATAGACATCAAAAATTGGTAAGACTGTGTCGTAACCACTGAGCTACGGGCCCTGTTTATTTTAATTGTGAGTTAATTTTTAAATATTAAATAAATAAACGATTTTACAACTGAAAATTGTTCAGAATATAATTTAATGGGATCCATATTTTAAAGTGTGTGAAGCTCCAACTTATTTAAATATGGCTCTGTCAGCATTAATAGTTCATGTAATTTGAAGAGATGGAAACTATTAAACTTAAAAATGAGTTATTTTCCCTAAACCGAATCGACTATGCCTAATAATTAATGGAGTCCGGAAGCCAAAGACGGGTTATCTAACTGAATCCATTCATCGATCACTGATCAGATCATTCATAACAACAATTACAAAGAGATAATCACCATATGTGCTATTCATTTGGACTAAGCACGCTATGGGAATGTATGTTAGGGGCAAGTCGGCCTTCCTTTCCAGCTAGCGAATAAGGAAGTCGGCTTTAAAGTAAGCCCCTTAAAAGGGAAAGTGGTTATCATGGGTCAAATATTTAACTTTGATTAACTCGCTTATGATGATGGGATCAATAACTGCTTGGTTCGCAAATGGTTACGTCGGCAACAAACTGCCCGCAACATAATTGCCTACTTACGTCCGCTGCCATGATTTCGTTCTGCCAATCAGTATTCTTACCTGAAAAAGAAAAACAAATATTATTAGAAATTATATATTTTAGGAACAGAGGAGGGACGAATTACTCTTCTCTTCCTCCTCTTCCCCATAATCCCCCATAATTTATCAAAACTCGAAAAGTTGATTTTTAACCTAATTAACCCCCAAAATTATAATAAAATGTTATTCAATGGATTTTGATGGTCTATCAATGAAGATAGAATGCAGAAACTTTTCGTTATTTTAAGGAAAACAGAAGACTTAAGTGGAAATTATATAATTATACCTAGGTAAAATTAGGGCCAATGTCCAAATTTACCAATTTAGTGATTATGTCATTAGTTTATTTGTAAATGTGGAACTTAAAAATTAAATTAACCCTTAATATTGCTAGATTTCAAGTTGCGGACATTTTCTACCAAGGTTCAGAAATATTAAAACCCTGACAAGTAATACATTGAGACTATTTTTTTTTTCTTTTTGTTTCCTTTTAAAATTTATTAGAAGGTTTGGTTATTTACATTTATATACTTTTCCCTTAAGTTACAAAATGATATATCGATCAGATATATATTTAAATAATACAATTCTTCTAAAATTTTTTGAGGTTAATTAGTTCCATCATTTGCAATAAATTATTATTTATTTATTCATTAGCAATTGTACAACGTTTCGGGATCACTGTCCCATATTCATGCACTATAAAAACCTATAACAATAATAAAATCTATATAACAGGGAGGTAACCAAAAAGCTCACTGGACATGAGATAAGGTCCAAAGAGATAGTAAGAAATGTAGAATGATGGCTGTGCCAGAGAGAAGTGAAGATGCACAAATGGTGGACATGATTTCCCATATGAAATCATGAGGTGATTTTTATTGTATAAAATAAAATATATAAAGAAGAAGATTGGTGTTATATAGATTTTATTATTGTTATAGGTTTTTATAGTGCATGAATATGGGACAGTATTCCCGAAACGTTGTACAATTGTTAATCAATAAATAAATAATAATTTATTGCAAATGATGGAAGTAATTAACCTCAAACAATTTTAAAAGAATTGACTCACCAGACTTCCTAGAGAGATAATCCAGATTAAATAATACATTATTATAATTACATATTATTAATAACTACTTATAATATACTATAATTTTATGCACCTGTACATCTTATTGCCAACTGATTAAATGAAGGGGTTAAAACAGTTATTTGGTCCATATTTTGTCAGAAGTGAAAATTTATTTATGTATTGATAAATATTACAATGTGACACATACCTTGAGCAATAAATAATAGCAGTATATTATCACATGCGTACAAAAATTATAATATAAATGAAAATAATAATAAAAAAAGAAAATAAATAATAATAAAACCTGTGTATGTAAGTAACCTGATTTATAAATAAAATTAACGGAATTAAACTCTGTACGTGATGAAATGAGGAAAAAATAAAATAAGTAATATTTTGAACTAATATAACTATAAAATTAAATCACATTTACACTATTATGTACAGTATCTACTCACTCGACAAGAGGATCCCCGAACCCTTCACGGATGAGGGATAGAGTAGGTAAGGCTCTTCGAGATCCAGTGTAGCCTTCTCACCACGTCACTGGTAATAAGCCAGTGGAGGCTGAGTGATTTGTTCGATATTAACTCTATTAATGTTATATTGTTTATTTTAAATAAACACTATACCATACTATATATAAACTATTAAATTTGCATATATTAATTATGGTAATTAGTGTAAGAATTATTATTTTATGTAAGTAAATACGTTAAACTGTATAAAAATACGACTGCTCGTGTAATTAACAAGTAATCCATCAGAAAATGATAAACATGTATATTTTTAAAATTTCATTAGCACTTTGTTTTCTATTTTTTTTTTATTATGGTTTCCTATCTTGTTGTTTTGCTACACTACCAAATCCAGTGAAATTGGATATATCTCTAGTTCGTTTATAGGCAGAGTAATCCGATATATTACATTTAAGATACTAAACAAAATTATACTTACTGATCAAGCCCAGTCAAAATGGAGAAGTTGTCTTTCGCTTATCAGTCGGGAAAAAAATTCCCTAATTTACAGGGCGTCAAGTTTCAAACAAACCAAACAGGCTTTGTAATATTATCTATATTATGATGATATCCTATCAGAGGTTGCGAAACCGACTGAAATAGAGGAATTAGTAGAAATTATCTTAAATGAACTATTGCAGGTCAATTGTTGACCTTAATTTCCCAAATTGTCGGTCGAGTTCGTTGCCCAATTAGTTACTATCAAAGCAACAAGGACATTTGAATTAATTCTAAGATTGGCTGATAAGCAATAAACATTAGTGGAAATAAGAAGACATAAAAATATTTTCTCTAATGTTGTTTTTCTATTTTTTATAAGTGTAAACTGAAAAAAAAATCAAAATATAGTCCTGATAAAGAATGATTTCTAAAAGAAATTATAAAAAAAAAAAAAAAAATGGTATCTACTTTCAAAGATCAATGTCAAATTTTATTTATTTCTTTTTTTTTACATAATACCATTATTGTGGATTATATCATTTACATAACATTATTTCATTTGTGAAACAATAATATCAAAATTATATAATATACCTATCGAAAGCAACATCTTGGAACCAGGACGTTCGATGGCAATTAATGTAGAACTTCGATTAATCGGTCTCTCACGTTAACTGGAGGTAACCAGTAAATATTCCAATAAGTTTAGTTTTAATTTAACAGTAATTCGGCAAAACAAAACAAAATAACTAACTTCGAGACTGCTGTTAAAAACTGAACAATGGTTTTCTTACATTTCGTTATATCTATACAAATAAAATCATTTCATATGTATACGCCTTGATAGTGAGCTGTCGCAAAATACCAACCGTACCAGATGTACTGACGAAAGACCGGAAAAAATTGCTCTAATTTATTTATACCAGCCCAGGACCCCAAAAATAAATACACTAGTAGGCCCCAAAGACAAATTTATCCAAGAACTTAAAATTATCTGCTTTGAGATTCAAAAACAATTAACTTTTTATCTCTATGTTTAAAATACTTTTTATTAACCTGTCAGTAGCTTTCTTCAATTCAATATTGAATCGTTTTTCAATATTGCAGGTGGAGTGTAGATTCTTGACCGCGTTTTCAATATGAGGAGCAATTGTGCTCAGATCGGCATCTTAGAAACGTTTTGATGTTCTTGGCAGCGGCTAATTTTCTATGTGTATTAATGATACTGTTACATTAATGCATTTGGGTGAGGTCCTCCTGACTGTATCATTTCTTCATAAGCCCCATTTCATCAATGTAGATTTTTTTTTTCTAGTCTGTCACTTATTACGTATTTTTGTGGGTGTCCACAATATAATTTCTGTTGTATTTAACGGTAGATGTTAGATGTTACTATGTTACTAAAAAGTACCTTAAAAGTTCAGCAATTGATACGCAGAATAACTAAACTTTTGGAAGTGTCGAATGTGGCTTATGCAATAAGAGGAGAGAGAGAGAAATACTTTATTTATCTATGCTGCCTAAATACATTATGTTGCTATCTCACACACCATACTTATCAATCCGTAATCGGACATATATAAATTACACATTCATGGTAAAATCAGAAAAAAAAATATAAAACCTGGTGAATATTGGATCAACAGGGATAGGTGCAAAAAGTAGCCAGAAGCGTAAATGTTAATACGAATTATTGCGGAAAAATCTATTTAGAAAGATAGCGTTATTGTTATCTCATGAACAAAATCTTGTATCCTCCCTACGGGACGGCTGTGATGGTGGTCCTCTAACAAAGAGAATGGCAATGCCTCAACGATACAATCAGAAGATTGGACCCCAAGACTAAGGACAATCTATAAGAGTAAAGTTTTACAGTCAGTGATTCTCACTGACAGCGCAGGAAGTGACTGATACCATCTTCATTTGTTCACGCCTTCTATATCTGTTTGTATAGGGGATGGATTCTAAGGAGTCAGTCTTTATCTCACTATACATATTTATATATCTCTGTAAATAGATTTAAAAAAACAAATAAAATTTAAAATTATATTTTATCAAAGTTTGAATCACACATAGGTCTATGTGAGTTAATGTGGTTATATGACTACAGGTACTTTCTAAGAAAATCTTTCTCATTTGCTGAAATACTTGAAAGACAAGGATCTCTATGGTTTATAGGGAAATGGAAAAAGTAATGTAAATATAATTATAAATGAATGTTGAAAAGGTGAGATAAGACAGTCATCAATTGCACATATATACATATAAATATTAAAAATGTACTGCTAGAACCCATGATGGGTCAGGAGTGCTGCAGGACTGATGTCTTAGTTGAGGCTTAAAACGTTTTTTAAAAGTATTTTTATATGAAAGTACTTGTAAAGATACAGTATGATTTGTAAGGAAATACTGTTACTAAACCAACGGTTGTGCAAGGAGATGATTAGTTCAGAATCGCGCTTCACCGCTAGATTTTTATCCAATTAAGGGTTACCCACTTCATGAGGGGTGAAGCATGGGTTCAGTGAAATAAAATAATTATGTGCCTTAGCCGGATTCGAACTCTCGTCCTTATCGCTGAGCTACCCCTACATTTGTATAATCTCATAAATTAACATTTAAGAAATAGTACTCTTAATAATTCTATTAGTAATTTAATTATTCTAAGAGTACTATATTATTGTTATAATTATGTAATTTACATGAACATCCAACGTACGGCAATTGATATTAAATACTCATGATGCATACTCGTATTATATTCCATTTAAACCAGAAAAAGTTCAACTTTTTTATAAAAATATTTTTAAAAAACAGTTTTATGTCTTTATTATATATTTTTTACTATATTAATTATAACTTAATCTTTTCAATGATAAATCAGGAGGGGCGTGGATTAATTAACTGAAAATTTCGTAAGGTCGCTCTCGTGAAACATCAAAGACTTCTTATAAATAGGAATGAGATCATGAGATTTAATGAAGACGATATGTGATGTATCCTGGACCAATCTTGGTTAGCCGACGTAAGTAGAAGTGGAAACTCCATTATAGACATTGAACTCCGAGTTCAGGATGTCCCGCACGATTCTCTTATCAAACAAATTATAGGATCTAAGAGGTTTTTAGCAGTTGCATCACGCAGCTAACTATAAAATGCGTGAGGTACAGAAATGTTAAATCATCACTACATCACTCAGGTAGTTACTTGAAGCCTAATTTATCGTGACACAATAATTACTACAGCGTTATAAGTGCTGAAATAAGACTTCATATAACTATACACAAAATAATACATCCTCAATTAATTTTCTTGCCTATTTTGGTCAATTAAATAAATATTACAACATAAATAATCAATAAAATTATAAGTTATGGTATGCCTGCATACCTAAATTAATTTATATACTAAAATAACAATATGATTACGGGTAGACTTTTATTTCTTGTGGATCCTCGGAATGCAAGTTTGGAAGCTTTAGAATAACCCATATTTCCTGCTCCTATTTCGAGAATATAAGGACACCCAACAAAAAAAAAATGAATTGAGAAGGAGTGATTTATATCCTAAGAATTAAAAAAAAAATGTTTTGTTTATATTTGTTGTTAATTAACAAAAAAAAATTATTCATTTGTTTAAAATGCAAAAATAATTGTAATATCTTTGATTTATCAAAATTAATATTACTGCTGATATTTTGTAGTTTATTAAAGAAATTTAATGACAAACATTTCTTTTATCACAAAACTGAAATGCCGTGGGAATCGTCACTAAAGTGTCACTAGGATGGTTTCACATAAGAATAAATAATATTAATGGTATAATGCTTTAACATTCGCTTGATAAGAATTAAATTAAAACAAACAAATAAAAAAAAAACTTTTTTTCCTTGAATTCGATTGGGGCTTGTAATGCAATGTATTAGGCAATGGGACTTTTTTTTTTCCCTTTCTTACCTCCTTTATTAAATAGATAAATAACAATATTAATATATTGGCATTGGACACTAGTTTATATGACATAACATTCTAATAAACTTTACTATATTATTAGGATGAATAAATGAATCTAAAATTTACTCTAATAAATTTGCACGATAGCATTACGTAACATGAATAAATACATAAATATAAGGCTGATAGATACATAAAACACAGCCTACAATTTACTACAATCCCGTGGAATGATAAATCAGATAAAAACGTCTAGCTGTGTCCAACCCACCTGAGAGGTCGGTTACACAACGTTCATGGGAGTCTGCACACATTCAGTCTGGTAACCTTGTTCTGAAGACACAACTTCCGTGGGAAACCGGGATTTCGTGGGAAAACCTTTAATATTTTCCTATAAGAAGAAGTTCATTTAAAACAAATCTGACAATTTTCGGTTTTAGTGAAGTTTTCCTATTTCATTTAAACATAGTGAAATTATTTTTTTGGTAACGATTAAGAGATTAGAATGGTTGTTATTTTTTTCCATGTTTTTGTTCAGGCGGGACGGTTTATGTAAGCACTTATGTCATTTTCTCCTACGGCATCAAACCTAACGATCCCCTTAGCCTTCATTATTATTAATATCTAGGATATAATAGTATAATATAGCAAATTTTTGGATTAAATCTACCACACAGAAGATTCATTTTTAATAATAGATTTGTTATATTTTTACGATGTCTGGTTCGGTGATGAATACCGAAAAAGTTTTAACTTTGGGTAGTAAAAGACAGGTGCTTGGGTGTACTGATGATTTGGTATTGTTAGAGTATCATATTGGTGTATGAGAACAAGGAAACAATAGTACTAAATACAACCGCATTAATAAACTCCAGAAAGGAACTAGGTCTTGAAATGAGTACAGATGAAACAAAATATATGGTTAGCAGTAGAAACCAGAGCAATTTCGGAGATATAGACATAGTTTGAACAGGTAGATAGGTTAGGTTCTACAGTAACTAGAAAAAACAAAAGTGATAAGGAAATAAAAGCTAGGTTGAAGGCGGAAAATGCTTGTCATTTTTCAATTTCGAAACTGCCTAGCTCGGGCCTTGTATCCAAAGCCCTTAAAAATTAGAATTTACAAAACTATTAGCCTTCACACTGTTCTTTATCGACTCGACATTTGGCGTCTAATACTAAGGGAAGAACAGTGCCTTGAGGTTTTTGAAAATAAAGTATTACGTAAAATATTCGGACCGAAAAAATGATGATTAACGGGAGAATTCAGATGGCTAAAAAACGCTGAATTAAGCAAACTACATCCGGTAAGTATGACTCCGGTTATATCATTGTTGCGATTAAGATGGGCTTGAAGGTTGTAGGGCTTAGTAACGAGCGGACCCCTAAAATGTTAATAAACACTGAACCAGCCGGTAAACGTACGAGAGGTAGACCGAAACGTAGATGGGAAGACTGCGTTAAAACTGATTTAGAAGAATTGGGTTTGGAGGGGCGTCATTGGAAGGATGTATGTTGAATGCGGTTGGTGGAATCGGCGTCGAACCTTCGGTTTCCTTGATTTAACTGTGCATAACGTTGTAAAATTACGAATCTTTTATATCACCTAGGCCCTATTCTCATTAAAATAGTCTGACATGTCTAGAATGTGAAAGTAAAAAAAAAATCTAAACTACTTTTTTTTTTATATAATTAATAATCTTTCATGGGCAACAGTAATAAAAAAAAGTATAAATATGCACTCTGAAGGCATTTGGTCATTAACTGAAGGGGAAAAATGTGGAAATAAAATTAGCACTTGATAGACTGAATTATAGTGAACATCAAAGTGTCAATATCAATTAATTTTTATATCACCGATATCAGTCGTATATACATGGGTTTTTTTTTATATTTCGTTTAACTGTTGTATTGTTGGTAGGAATAAAGTTTATATTCCTTATATGCATCTCGAGATACTAATTTAATTATGAGGAAAAATTTTTTTTATAGCTACATTAAAATAAGAATTTGCACACATACTTTTTTTAATTCCAAAAAAATACAATAGCACGAAATCAGGACAGATCATACGATAATAAGATTCATTTTCATGAGTTTTTCTTTCTCTATTGTAAGATATTAATGAAAATTTTAATATGACTTTTTTTCATACGTGTTTTTTTTTAATAACATAAGGACTAATTAATTGTGGCTAGTTATGATTAATGTAATGACACTACAACCTCGCTTAATATTCAGTAAACAACGTTATTATCCTGTATATTTTAGAAGTTTGTATTTTAATTAAACCTTTGTGGATTTAATTGCTTTTATAATTTCCATATATCTTTTTACAGCAATCACTGGCTAATCGTTTCACAGAAATTACCTTCCAACATTTATATATAAAATAAATTTAAATAATATTTTAGATATATATACTTTGATATAAAAGAGATATTTCATTTGCATTATTAATCCAACAATTACGCAGTCAGTAGGTACATTTGTAAATTAACAAAAGATAAAGTAATTATGCAGTATGTAATTAGCTGATTTAATGAAATACCTAAAGTTTAATTTAACTAGACTAAACTGTATCTATATAATCTCCATACTAAATTTAACAATGGCATATCGAAGTGAAGATTCATAAATTGTTGTATATTAATTTTATTCCTTAATTAATTAATTAATTGCCGAAACTTTATCTTAATGTAATGGTAAAAATTAATTAATGCATTAGGACATGGTGAGATCTCAAGATGTGAAATCAAATTCCACAATTGTAAATAAAAAATTATTCACCTTTCTAAATTTTGGTTATTTTCAAAGTTAAAATCTCTTCACTTCAAGGATGACTTTGTTTTTAATCAACCATTTATATTATAAGAAATTTTATCCGGTCCTTACCATCGCAACAATGTCATTGCTTCACGGAAATTTATCAATAAAAGGTCAATATTTTAATGTGTAATAAGTATCAATTGTGTTTGAAAACGTATAAATACGTAAGAAACAAAGAAAAAGGAAATTCAAATCATATAAATGTAATATATAAAAGGCATTTGCTCCTAAAAACGTACCTTGTATAGATTATAGCATTGTGGAAAATTATATATAATAATAAAGGCCTAATGGTTCAATGCCGATGCCACCAATCGCATTCTGCATACATCCAGTGATGTCTCTCTAAACCCAATTATACTAAATCAGTTTTACTACATTTACCCATCAGACGTTTACCCGTCAGTCCAGGTTTATTAACACTTTAGGCATCCGCTCGTTTTACGTCCTTCAACCTTACATGCCCCTCTTATAAACAGCAATGCTAAAACTTGAATTATATTTACCGGGTGCAGTTTCCTTAATTCAGTGTTGTGTAGCCTTCTAAATTCCCCTGTTAATTCATTCTTTTTCAATCCGAATATTTTACGTAATACTTTAATGTCGAAAACCTCTAAGCGCTGTTCATTCCTTATTATAAGAGGACACGTGGTAAATAGTACATAATAACTAATAAATGTTTAATTCGGGCATAGGAGATATGATTAATTGGGTTCATTTTATTCAGTTAACGCAACCAATAAAAAAAAATTAAATAAAAAAATTTTAAAATTATATAATTCGGTCTGATTTTATATAAATCATTTAACTTAAGAATGAATCTAATTCATTTAGTTACATTATATAGTGATATTTTATGAATATACTCCACCCATATTAAATAAGGAATGGCTTTAAATAATAAAAACTTTTTTTTAATTTCTTTCTCAGAGCTAGTGGTTTTTCTCTCAAATTAAAATCAAATTTAATTTAAATATCACATTGTAAATATAAATTAATGATTAATTTCCTACAAAGTTTTAGGTTCTAGCTATGTTTTTTTACACCAGTAAAATTCAATTTTCCAAATGTTTTATAAAGAATTGGTATAACATATTAAAGGGAATAGAGAAAACATACACTTTGAATTCTGGGAAGAACAAAGAGAAATCGTGAACATGGAGCAAGACTTTAAACTGAGAACTGCTTTTGTATGTTTGCATGCAATTTGTTACGACTGCATTTTCATAATCACTTCAGTACATTTTTTGTTCTCTTTAATAATGCAAGTCAGGTAAACATGTGTATTTAATAACTTTCTGTTACTTTCAATTGTAACGTTTTCACTTTGATGTAGGTAATTATTGTTATTATAAAGGATAGGGAAACAAAGAAATAACAATATTTAAATATTAAAGTTATAACGCATGAATGGTCAGGGGTTCAGTACTTAATAAGGAAGTACTGTTTTTAGAACAACGTTTATACAAGGAAATTATTTTTTTCAATATCACACGATTTACGAGTAGTCTTATATAGTCTAGAAGGTTTGGTGATACTGTAAAATAACAATATTAGTGTTACACTAACACCTTATGTTATATAATTGTATTCTGAAATGATATTTAATGAATGTGAAGTTTTCGAAGATAACAGATCTCAAATAATGAAGTTTATAACAGAGTTTTATAAGTAACTTTTATAAGTTTTAAATTAGTTATTTGTACTGCAATCAAACTGCCTTTGATATTCTCTTCAATTGGGATAAGCGGGACAGTGAAGTGATAGATTAACTGTTCAAAAATTGTGAATATGGAATATTTTTGAACCTGACAAATAAAACCTGTTCATTACAAAAGCAAGCCAGGTGGTCTAGACGGCTTATCCGGGACAGACCTGACAGCCCGACGGGGAAAGTGCTACAGAAAGGTCGGGGGTTGGCGTGTCTACACTCGACTGAGCCTGGCCGGCGCCTCGCTGACTCATTGGCCTTTCCCCGACTGCTTAACCTGCATCCCATCACTGACAGCGATCGATCCTATGTTCGTTCTGGGTCGCCGAACAACAAGGGCATTCTATACCTAGGGGACCTTCCATATCGCCAATCCAATGCCTGAGTTGAGAATCTGAATTTTTTTGGCGACGAGGGACATTGTTTATAAATTGCGATATAAGTCATTTGAGTAATCTATTTTTATTTATTTCTGTCACTTGTTCATTTGAGCATTTTTAGTATTACTAAGATAGAAAGAAAACACAATATAATGCGGCAAAGATAGAATAAATTTCAGATTCGTCAATTTTGTTTTGCTCCGAGGATGTGTATGAACTATTCAAAATAATATTATACATTAAGATATCGCTATCAAGGAGGACGTAGTATTCCTCAATTTTATATATTATGAGGTGTAGATAGTTGACCGTATATTAATGCTTGGGGAAGTTTGTCGGGGGGTGCGGTCTGCAAAGAACACCATAAATAAACAAAACCATATTTATTTATTTTATGCCAAATTATATATTATGCATTTCGGATACAGGAGAATAATTAACTACCCTAATAAATGAAACTGGAACTGGTGATTGTGAAATTGTTACTTTTCGCAGATACCTTAAAGGGCCCCTTGACGGTCAATCGGAATGACAATCATTGAAAAGACTGATCACACTGACGTCAATCATGAAGACCATTTACTAACAGTCTGACTTGTAAATGAGACATTTACAACCCTAAAGATCTGGTTGTCTCTTTCGATTCGCAATAAATGGAAAGTTTGTTTGCTATTATTTTTGTATTTGCCTGGTAATTTAATTTAATATTTATATTCAACTTAAATAACAAATCTTCACACCCGACAAAAATGTATCTAAGAATTGTAACATGCTTAGTAACATTCGGACATTCAATTATCGCATGTATGTTTCACATCCGTTGTGACAATGTATGTATTGTCAGACTTGAGATTTCGTGTTCCACGAAACCAACGAATTTCTCTCGTATCCAATTATTGTTCTAATAATAATTTATTCAACGACGATTAATTTTCAATTCGCTATTTAAAATATGTATTATTCATTTTCTATATGCTTAATTTTGTATTCACTTCCTAGTACTGTTTTATTACGAATACTGAATATGTTATTTATTGTTATCGTTGTGCTTATTAATTAATTTTAGATTGAAATGTCTGCATATTTATTGCCCTCGGATTATGTTTAAATATTTATTTTAGTGCTCAATACAATATTCCTATTCGATTACGTATGAGGTTTTATTCCGTTGATTTGTAATTTTGGGAGATGAATGGACCATAGAAAACCTTGGATACATACAACCTTATTATCAAATTCCTCACTAAAACGTTTAATTAATACTGACACTTAATTAACCAACATTTTTATAGTTAGGAGGGTATTATTTGACAAAAATTGTTTATTGTTTGGTACAAACTGAGTATCTTAATGTTTTACCTTTTTTTTTTTACAAATGTAGTACTTATAATATTAACCGAATAAACGGCTTCAAAATCATAAAATAAAATATGAAAATAGTTACTGAAATAAAAGGATATTTTACTTAGTTAGATTACCATGAAGTAAGTACTTATTAATTATTTAAACACGAATAAATAAATGTTTTATTTTTCAACTAATGGCAACTTCTTATTACTAATTACGGTGTGACGATCCTAATTTCATCACGGAAAAAATCGCCTATAGTTAAAAATTATCTTGAGTAGAATACACTTCTTAGCAGTATTAAGAATACTTGTATGAGGAAAAATTTTATAATACCTCCACCTATATTTCCGAGTCCTTATTTTCTATTTATTTTTCTATCAAGGATGAAAACTTTTGTCTTTTGAATGACCATCTCGGAATTTCATTTAATTTGCTATTTTCATAGTTAGACAGCGTGGTGAACCAGAATGACTTGTGGCCATTTTTGTCTCCAACCAGGACAAAAGATAGATCTTGGTTGCAATCAAGCGCCTAAATCTTTCAATATGTAATATATACTCATATTTGCTTATAATATATTTATTTATATATACATGTAATGTATCATTATGATAAGGTCCAACTAAAGATGAACAATGTCATTGTAACCGTGATAAAAGTCAAGGACTGTATTGAGAAGTATAATAATATTATTAGAGGGGTTGACTTATGTATGAAGTGTTATATTTATTTTGTAAATTTGCGAATGCCTATTTAGTTTTGCATAAATAAAATTAATTAAAAACAGGATATATAACACTTATTGTTAAAAAAAAATCAAATAAAAGTTACAATTACTTAAATGAGGGTCGGCGTAGTCCATTGGCTAGAGCGAAAGGATTAGTAATGCAAACAGCATAGGATCAAATCCCGAACCCCTACTTTCCAGCAGGGATTAGGAGAGCCCTTTAAGGGAAATACTAGTGTACTAATGTTTTAGTAGCAATATTCAACTAAATACTGATTTCCTAGTAGAATATTTCTACCTCTTCCTTTATACTACGAAAACTAATTTTATTCCTATTAACACCATGGTTAATAAATTTGTTATTTTATTCATTCTATCTTTTGATAAAATTTAAGATTATTAGAGGTTAAAAAAATTTATATATTTAATTATTAAAGACTGTAAGGTGAACATGAGATAACTCCATTTTTGTTTTCCTGGAATAAATAGCAACGGTTTGTGATGAATTTTTATTTTTTGTTATATTCCTTTCTTTACATTTGTAACGGATGAACTAATGATAGCGAATTGACCACGAAACGTTGGGAAATTAAAAGGAAATAAAGAGATAATAAAAGGAAATAATATATTTTCTGAAATTGTGAGTGAAATTTCCTAAGTAGCAAAGTCCTACGTAAGCGGAACACTGTTTTACTCTCACAAGATGTTTTAGGGAGATGAATTGGCCATTTATCCGGTTAAACTGGTGAGGCAAAAGACAAAAAAGTTGTTTTTCAAGTTAGCATTAAAGAAAATTTACAGGTGAAGCAGTTGAGAACTTGGATTCATACATACGTATTAACGCATTTAAATAAGTAACCGAAAAAAAAAATTGTTCTCCTAAATTTGAAAAATGGAACCTAAATTTTCAACATGTAAATAAAGTCTACAATTAATATCTGAATTAATAATTTATTTAAAATGACGAATTGAAATATCGACGTCTTGGAAAGCACATTTCTAATAAATTTATGAAAAATACAATTAAAGGCTCTATTATCGGAAAATTAAAACTATTCAATTAATTTCTTGAATGAATAAATTTAAAATTTAACTCGAATTAAATAAATCTGTTCATTCCAAAAAAAGACCTACAATGTAACCAAGGGAACTGCAACCACTATATATAATTCAGGCCATAGCAAAATAAGCGTGTAAGGATGCAGGGCTTAATAACGAACGGATCTATAAAATGATAATTAACAGTGAGCAGACGGGTAAAAATTCGAGAGGTAGAGTGAAACGCAGCTGAGAGGTAGAGTGAAACGCAGCTGAGAGGATTGCATCAAGACTAATTTAGTTTATTGGGATTGAATAGAGGTGCGTACCCGAATATATTTGGTATCGGTATCGGTATCGAACCTTCGGGTTCCCAAACCCCTCATTATTATATTATCTATAATGTGATAATAAATAACTATTTTAATATTTATTATTAATTTAAAATCAGTTAATAAATAATTGATAATTTAATTTTCTGTCGTTTCTTTTTTTGTTTCGAGACCGTTAATAGTTTAGAAGGACATTTTGGTAATATTGTCAGCAACATTTTCAGTATGTTGTATAAATTTAAGCGCTGGGGTGCAGATGAATGTCATCTGATACGTATTAGATTGAATTCCTTCAAACTCATAAAAACATTAATATTAGGAAAAGAGGAAATAAATGAAAAACTTTAAAAGAAATGGACTCGAAGAATACAATATGAAACTACTATAAGTAAAAAGTAATCTAGCAGTCTCAAATCAAGACTTCCTTCCTAGAGTTTACGGCACGACGAGTCAGACCCTTTACTTATGAAAAGAACAATAAAGCAATGGCAATTCCCCTGCTCTGGGATATTAGGAAGGAACGCCCGCTATCCCTGAACTCCTGTTGGAGTAGAAGGGAGGAGGGGGAATAGAAGGCTTCTAGAACGAAAACTTTCATAAAACAAAAGTTGTTTTGAAAGGAAAGTTAAAAAGGTTTAAATGGAGCTATAAAAAAAAATATACCGTCTTGTTTTTACTTCTGGGGCAAAGTGATTTAAATTGACCCGTATTTTAATCTCAAACTTGAAGGAAGTAGATTAAATGGAATACAAATAAATTTTATCCGTAAGGAGGAAGTTTAAAGTTTTGAAAAGATTCGTTTAGAGAAATGTATTCCGTGCTTCAATGTTTATGAGTTATGCCGTTCAATTGTTGTTAGAGGAAGTGGAAACTTCAAAATGAGGATGATTTACGTTAAATTTATATTACATTATATTTTTGTGTTGGATTCTTTGTTATAATTATTTTATTTAAATTACCGCTCTAATTAGAGGAGATCCCAAAATTGTCTCAATAAAATTATTTTATCCCGACAATATGATTTTCTATTTCTATTAATATTTTCTGAAAATATTGCGTACTGTAATAAACTTTTTTTTTAATTCGCTTTTTTATTGAGTAAAGTTGTATTAAATTTAAAAATATTAAAATTTATGTTAATAGCAAAAGAATTGAACTTAATTATATAACAAATTGAATATAATCTTAAAACTTTAACCCTCATTTAATAATTCTCTGCTAATCACTGATTAATATGACACTCCAGTTGATCATCGCACAAGGTTAACTCTAAAAAATAAATAGATTCTAATTCTTACGTAGTTTTGGTATTTTTAAGGCCATTTTGAGTATTACACTATGGTTTTATAATTAAATTCCTCAGATTTTTCAGATTCTTCCTCAGATAAACTTTGAGTACACAAGAAGCGAAATACGTACACGTTTGATTTGAATAAATTGAAATGCTTCAGAAACCTTTATATAGGGTGTTTTTTTAAGCCCGATAGAACTTGAAATTGTAAAAAATAACACAAAAAATTAAATTGTAATCAAAATTTTTTTTTTATTCGAAAGATCAATACGTGACATTAACATTTGAAAATGATTTCGGGCATATGGGCACCGCGGCTGTTCTTGACGAAGCGCATTCTGTAAAATTGTGTTCAGCGATGAGGCTCATTTTTGGCTTAACGGGTTTGTTAATAAGCAAAATTGCCGCATATGGTCGTGCGATTTGACACCTCTCGATTATTTCCTGTGGGGCTACGTGAAGTCACTGGTTTATGCTGATAAACCAGCAACAATTGACGCCTTGGAGGCCAGCATTGTTCGTGTTATTCGTGACATACGGCCAGCAGTGCTCGAAAAAGTGGCCCAAAATTGGACGTCCAGAATGCGCTTCGTCAAGAACAGCCGCGGTGCCCATATGCCCGAAATCATTTTCAAATGTTAATGTCACGTATTGATCTTTCGAATAAAAAAAAAATTTTGATTACAATTTAATTTTTTGTGTTATTTTTTACAATTTCAAGTTCTATCGGGCTTAAAAAAACACCCTATATGTGATTATTAAAAAAAGTTCTGCTGCTTTTTTTGTATAAAACAGTTGTAATAACTCATTAGCTGTCAATACAAACTCTCAGAGATCATCCTATTTTATTCTTTGACTTTGCTTCGTGTATCTTCGATCTCAGTTAGTTTGGTGGCCAAACCTGATGTCTTGAGCACAAGTATGTTTTATTGAAGACTGCGAGTTCTCCGCCATGACCTTGAGAAGCAATGATTATGTCCTCGCCGCAGCTGAATCGTCTTCCGTCCACATTTCTCATTAAGTTCCCATGTCCGAATTTTAAGGAGGATCCCAAGAAGGTGTAGCAGGAATTTTCAAGAATGTTATATTGAAACTGAAAGGCATTTTTTATTACACATCCTCCATTCTGCGTTAAAAAGCAATTTATTTATGACGCGAGGAGTTAAATGGTTCAACAGTTTTGCAAGGAGATACAGGGAACTGGTATTGTATGGATAAACAAAAGCTGTCAGTGTCTTCAAGATTTCATTAACCAATTCGCACGTTGCTTTTACTAATTTCGAACATCTTTAAAATTTTTTGGTCTAACTGTAGTAAATGGTAATATTTCATATTGAAATTGAACATCACCATACTTCGTTTATTGGTACATTTTGAGGGTATGGGTTTTTAGAGAACTACGGAAATAATCTGCTACCTACTGAACAGTACAGTGAATATGCGAGGGTTAAAGTAAGTGGTGTAAGTCGATAGATATTGTGTTTGACAGGTGGTTTTCTAGAATTATTTTGATTGATTCTAAATGGGAAATCAATTGAATATTGGGAACCAGGTTCCATTTAATTTAAAGTGACTGTGAAATAAAATTGTCTAAATATTATTTTCGTTTTTTTTTTTAACAGTTCAAAATTACTAACACTATTTTGTGATTCAGGAACTTCAAGTTTTAAGGTTGATTGATAATAAAAATGTATCTTGCCCCACTCGGACTTTAACGCTCTCATCTGTGCGTAGATACGTATGAATATTTTCATTATATCTGAGAAAACCGCCGTTGTTGTTTTAAGCACCAAGACTATTTCCAGTAGAAGCTATTCTAGATTTATTTTATAATTTCTGGCACCAAGGGGTTGATACATTTAGATAAGGGCACGTTCATCCTTTGGCCTTACAGAAGATACGCCTGTCTGTGGCACTCGGCTGGTCTTTGTGAGTTAGTTGGCGGTCTGCTTGTGGCGTTGCTGCGTTTCATCTTTTCACTGATTATAGCTACTCAAGTGGCTCTATCAATATTTCCCCAGCCTGTGTCATACACCAGAAATAGAAATTACGTAAGAGCCTTCCGCTCCTTCTAAATCCGTTCCATGGTTCCGAAGAATTGAAGGATATTTATCATGAAGACTGATATGGAGTGACATTCAGAATACTTCTGAATCGTTTTTCCCTGTTATTTGAAAAAATAACGAGGAAAGTAAACATGGAAAGATGGCAGAGAAAAGAGATTTAATGTTTATAAATATATATTTGATATAAGGATAAAATCATTTTTATTAGCCATTTTAAATAAATAAAATATACATTACTGAACGAAAAATTCCATTTTATCATAGGCATTAAAAAAATTAATACTTATATAATTAAACAAATATATATACTTAAATTATTAACAAATTTGACATAAAAGATTATTATTTATATCGGCTGTGGTATGGTGTAAGTCCGTTGTACGTATATAGTTGATGTCGGATATAAATTATGATAAAAAATTTGATCAATATCTAAATCTATAGTACCAGAAATAATATGATAGGGAAAAACTATACTGGTATATTTAAATTGTTGTGAATAAATAATAATAATTATATCTTATATATACCAAATTAGTTAATATATTAACCATAATATTTAAGTTAGTCAGTTTGTTAGAATTCATTTCTTTTAATTTTAAAATGTTTTCAGTTTTTGATTTTTCCTCAATTAAAAGCCGTTTATTTAATATTAAGGGGTTAAAAAATTATTAAACAGTGTTAATAAAGAATTTTAAAAGTATCTAAATGTAAAAGTTCGATGGCCATACGCCGTCCAAACCCAAATCTATAAAATCAGTTTTGACACAAATCCTAGCATTTACCCACCGATTATGTGTTTATTAACATTTCAGGTAACCATTAGTTACTAATCCCCATAACCTTATTCACCTCAAAGGTATAACCGGAATCATATTTATCGGATGTAATTAGCTCAGTTTTAAGACCGTTTGTGGCCAAGAGAGGTACGGCGTCTAAGTTGACTGCTCCGTTACTACAGCCCCTTGTATAAAAATGACCAAATAGTGAGTAACAAAAAAGTTCTCGCTATTAAGCGTTTTCTGAATATTCTGGCTACCTCATCCTTTTTTGGTACGGAAAAAGAAATGAAATACAAAACTTAATATGCAGGTGATATTTTAATTGATATATGACGCTAAAATTAGTAAATTAATTTTTGAAAAAAATCTTCAGATAATTGATTTGTGTGTACAAACTGTCTTTAAGTTTTTAGTAATAGTAAAAAAGTATTTTTTTTTTCCGTTTTACTGAACTAGTGTTTTCCTAGTAGTTTATTTATTTCTGTATTCTTTCTTATCTTTAGTTAATCTGTAGTTTTCTTTTTACAGGAAATGTATAAAATGTATTTATCAGGTTATTTTTTATCAATTAAATAATGAATAATTTAAATAGTAAAACCTAATTGATTCGTAATGTATTTAACAAATTCATAACTGCAGAACTAAAACTTAGAACATTGATTATTTGTATTGTTTTAACTTACAAATAAATTCATAAATTCTTCTTCGTCTTAGTGAATACAGGTCCCAATATATTTCCAAAAAAAGGTGTGTAATTACGCGAATACAATCCAAAAGGACATAACGGCTGTGATGGGGGAAAGCGGTAAAGCCATAGCGCGGAGTAACCAACCGAGGCACATGTAAAATACTGCACCTGTGTTTTTTCCGCTGCTACAGTTTGAATAGTATGGGCTTGTGCGGGAGAACACAATGCCAACCGCACAATCCCGATCTGTTTCACCTAATCCCAGGCCACCTTTATTTAAGTCTATCGATTAACCCGCTGTTCAACAGAGGTCCCACCGATTCTAATTCCACTCCCATCACTTGTCGCAAATGTCCGTGTTCGAGTGAGGCACTGTTTGGTCTTTTTTTTTGGTCTCATAATAAAAAATTGTAATAAAATAAAATCTAACTTTGTTTAATTTCTATTAGAAATAAGCCGTGAAAATGAAAATGTAACGACGAAAACATTGGCTTATGTTATGACTGTAAACCGTCACTATGCTTTATATCCTTTACTTTCATCCTTAGATCAGTCCTCTGATATAGTTTCTCTAAATATAGCTATTTTTTAAGATTACATCGAGACGAAATTATTCCTATACTGGATGAAGATCTCTTCTATAATATATCCCTTATATAATAGTATATATTTTATATAGACAGGTGGGAGTAAAATCTCACTAACTTGTATTGTACCACACTCACTAACATGCTCACCAAATTGTAATAACTACCATGGAATAACAGATGATTTATATTTTATATTCATTATATATTTTTGAATCTGTCTAATATCTAATTGGTATAAATATTATTAAAGTTAAATGTATGTACTGATTAGAAATATAGTAACTGTTATTCATACTTTAGTTCCGCATATTTATCAACCAAATATTAAATCAACCAAAGTGACCTTAATTTATTTCCTCGAGATCAGTCTCTGTTCTAGTTCTTTTAAATATGGATAATTTTACAAAATAATAAGTCAAAAATGAGGTTTTGTACGCCATACCACCCCATGGACGGCGTCAAAACCCAGGTTTCAAAGATCGGCCCTAAAGGTGCTAAGGTGAGGTAGAATACAGCTAAGGGACTGGTCCTCATGCAGTATAGAACTTTTGCATTGCGAAAGACTTGTGCTGCATGTTCTCCGCCACTGTTGCGCAGCAGTCAATAACTGTTTAGTTATACATGCCCTCGATTGTTCTATACAACACTGTCTTTACGTGTAAATGAGCTTTATCCAAACATTACAAGCTGAGTGTTTGATTCTTTCTCGAGTATCTTAAATTAATATATTTTTTTTCTTCTTCAAATATAGTTTTTACATCTAACAATTAGTACAAGCCCATACATAGATGTGACTCAATTACTTGTTATAACACCGATTTGAAATAGAATATTACACTTTATGAATTTGCTAACTAAAAAACGTGCCGTTTCATGCATTCAAAACTGGATGGACATGGCAGCATAACAGTTCTCATCCGTATATCTGAACGCTTTGGATTGACACAAGATCAATCAGAATAATATAAAAGCTTATTCCTGGGTCATTGGCCTTTGTGAATATGCATTTGGTAAAACAGATTTAATCAAATCGAACAACAGTACTTGATATTTTATTTGGTAGCTTTTAAATTATTAATTTAAACAGTATTAAATTATTTAATCATTATTCAAGAGCACTATTATTAATTTTTGAAAAATCTATTTATGTTTAAAATAAAATATACTTCATTGCATAAATAATAAAGATTTCATTATAAAGAATAAATTCTTAATTTCATAAAGTCTTCATTCCATTTATGGCAGTGAAATTTTTTCCTTTCATGAATTTTAAGTATGCATGGAGATAATTCTATAATTTAATTTTTTTTATTTATATTTTAATGTCCTTGCTATTTTCCATACAGCCAGTTATAAATTTCAGTTATTTATATTACATATTCTGACCATGGTGGGGGATCAAGTTTTTCATTTTGTGGGATCGCCTCTTAATGAAAAAGTTAACACACCAGGCCGGATTCGCAGCGTCACCGCCATCAAATCTCAGAACGATAGACTTGCGCCTAACCCTTGAGTTGGCCCCATAATTTTAATTTGTAAGTAAAAAATACAATTAAAACTTCTCAACAGTTTATTTTTAATAAAAAAATATTATTTTAGCCAGATCATATTTTTTTCAGTTGTGAAGCCTATCACGTATGATAAAAAGTCTTTTTATTTAATATTATATTTCAAATTGTTTAACAGGGAGTCCTTTAATTTTTTTTCCTAGTTCGCTCATTTTTAAATTCACTGGGATGTTTTCTTGGAGTTTATGAATACAAACAAAAATAAAAATAAAAGTAATTTAAACATCCATAACGTGTGTTTAGATCAATTTATGTTTTCGGAGGTGCAGAAAATAAAAAAGTTGTTAATTTCCTGATCTTGCTCTGGTGCATCGATTTATACTTACTTTTTCGATTTCTACCTTAATAGGATTCATTTATATGTTTTCGGAGTTAAAGAGAATTAAGTACATAGTCATGATAGTCTTTCCTAGTACCAATCAGATTAGCTCAGAAAGGAGCTGAAAAATCGTTTTGTTATAATTTTTAACTAAAGCCTTTTTAGGGAGTGCTGTTCAATTGAGGATAATGAGTTTTAAAATTATTAAAAGTACTACTTATATAGGGTGTTTTTTAAGCCCGATAGAACTTGAAATTGTAAAAAATAACACAAAAAATTAAATTGTAATCAAAATTTTTTTTTTATTTGAAAGATCAATACGTGACATTAACATTTGAAAATGATTTCGGGCATATGGGCACCGCGGCTGTTCTTGACGAAGCGCATTCTGGACGTCCAATTTTGGGCCACTGTCACGAATAACACGAACAATGCTGGCCTCCAAGGCGTCAATTGTTGCTGGTTTATCAGCATAAACCAGTGACTTTACGTAGCCCCACAGGAAATAATCGAGAGGTGTCAAATCGCACGACCATATGCGGCAATTTTGCTTATTAACAAACCCGTTAAGCCAAAAATGCGCCTCATCGCTGAACACAATTTTACAGAATGCGCTTCGTCAAGAACAGCCGCGGTGCCCATATGCCCGAAATCATTTTCAAATGTTAATGTCACGTATTGATCTTTCGAATAAAAAAAAAATTTTGATTACAATTTAATTTTTTGTGTTATTTTTTACAATTTCAAGTTCTATCGGGCTTAAAAAAACACCCTATACGAAACATTTTGAAAGAGAAATTTTGTTTCAAAATAGTTCCAGATATATTTTCTTTTCTTTTTTTTTTTTTCAAATTATTTCTTATTGTGACGTACAATTACAATGTCAAATCAAATAAGGAAAATGAAATCTGTGTTAAATATTGACGAAGAAATAAATTACACTAATTTCTCAAAAATTGACTTTTCATTTCCTTTCAAAAGACTTCTGCTGTTTTCCCAAATATAGAGAAATGAATTATTCGCATTAGAATAATTTTACCCGCCATGTGATAAATTCGTTCTGAGTCTAAAAAAGTGTCTTGATTGCGGCTTTATTATGTGGCAAGAATATTGAGCGAAACCATTGCGCTGGTAAATCATAGGGCGCAGTGCAGTGTGATAGAGCTCGATATCTCGAACCTCCATGGACAGATGGTAGATTAGATTTCCCGACCGAAACGAACAAAGAAAATCAACAGCTTTGAAGGAAAATGGTCCGATTCAAAAACAGGACGGAATAGGTTTAATGCTACTTATTTATTGTAAGAAAATTTTCAGTAAGTTTATTTAGCACAGAATTGAGCATAGATCCTATTTGTTATTATTAAAAAATACTGGACTATTATTTTAATAGTATATCTAATTTACGATGTAAATAATGGATCAGAAGGTTGTAATATGAAACCCTTTAATAGAGTTTTCATACAAAGGAAATCTATAAAAATTGTTACCGTCCTTGAGTTGTTTATTTAGTTTTTCAAGTATTTATTGACAAGAACATAAAGGGCAGTTGATAAGATCCGAGTCGTGAAAATTTTATTTTCAAGTCCTTGAAGCAATTTCTCCGCCGCAGTTCTCTTTGTTCTTTGTTTGGCTACTACCCTAAGCATTTCATATCTTTGTTTTGAACTGAAAAAAATAACCGTAAAGCTATAATGAAATGACATCCGGACATTTATCAGCCGGAGATAAAACGAATTTTATTCTATATGATTTTATAATTATAATAAAATATTCATATTCATGATTTTTTAATGTACACTAACGTAAAAAGTCTAATCAATATTTAAGTTGCAAAAATATTTTAACTTAAGCAAACGTTATGCAACAAGAAACTTCAAGTTGATTTGCACGTTTGCTTGATGAAATCATCAAATTTCAATCTCATAAGACAATCCTTCCATTTAATAACCGACATTAGTGCACATACTCAGCCCTGCTCTACCCCTCATAGAGTTGGTTCGAGGATCCTAACGTCGAGTGTGTAAATATTGAACATAATAGTATTAATGAGACATTTTTTTTGTTATATAAGTTCAATTTATTTATTTATATATAGGAATTTTGCTATACTCTATGTATTTTATATTCATTTAATCTTATTTTATAATTTAGACATGAAAGCGTTCATTTATTACTATTACTCATTGTCCAAATTGTGGCAGATTGTAATATTTATCAATGAATAAATATCTCTCTATCAAGCCAAATCAAAAGAATTATAATAGTATTAACATCCCTTTTCTGATAGTTACTTGTCGAACCTGAATGTTTTATTTTCGATATCCTTTCATCTACTTCTTGGTTTTTTTTTTTAAATGTTCGAATGATAATGATGGCTTAGCGAATCCGTAGATTAGACTCGGTGAGGTCCGTTTTAACTCAAATCTACAAGATTAGTCTTGTAGTAACACTTCCCTTGGACGTTCACCCGTCGGTTCATTGTTATTTACCATTGTGGGTATCCATCAGTTACTAAGGCCTACAACCCTACACGCCCATGCTATAACATGAATTATATTATATTTACCGGTTGTATTTCCCGCAATTCGGCATTGTGCAGTCTTCTAAATTTTCTGGTTAACTCATCCTTTTTGGGTCAGAATATTTTAAGTAATACTTTATTTTCAAAAACCTTAAGACGCTGTTCTTCCTTTCACGTTTTGCATTTGTAAAGAAAAGTAGGAAGGATAGTGGTTTTGTGAATTATAACTTGATAGAAATTTTAATGTTCTTGACAGATGGCGCAAGCTAAGCAATGTTGAAATTTAATAATAACAAACATTTACCGCTTTTAACCTTTCCTCGACAATTTCATTTTTTCTAATATTTTTCTCTTCTGCTGTTTTTTTTCTAGTCACCGTTGATCTTTCTACCTGGTCAAATGAATTTCCTCCAATAACTATATCAAAGAAATTGTTGAGGCTCGAAAATGCCCTTCAGACAATAAAAATATTGCAGTCATTATTGTAAACGTACATATTTATCTACATGTATTACTTCTTTTAGTTCTACAGTAATAGGAGAGTGTAAAAAAAAAGTTCTTTTATCATAGTTTTATTGTGTTATCGTTTTCACTTAGAACCACATATCATCAGGATACCAATCATTGATATTTTACTTCCCAGAGTTAAACCCTTTTCAGTATGCATCACCTTTCTAATAACATATTCAAATGCTATGAAGTTAATATTAATTATTAAATGTATTAATAAATAAATAAAATATTTAAGATATTAATAAAAAACTTACTGGTTTTAGCTAGCTGACCACATCACAACCCTTGCTCTGAGGCAATCACATATCGCTTACTGAAAATAGTAAGCCAAGTCCTCAATAGGGGACTGAGGACTGTTTCCACATACAGGCCCAATATCCTTCCCTTATTGAATTATTTTCTAAGGGCATTATTTTTACTCCTCCGCCCTTTCTTTACTCCACCCTTTGTCAACAAAACCCACTTTTTGTTCTAAGGGAAGGGTCCCCCTTATAAGTTTTTTCTTTGACGTTTTTGTATCTTTTGTGTTGAAGTTAATGGCATATTTTTATGTCCTCTTTCCAGCGTATTTTTGTGACAAGGAGGCTAATTTAAAAAATAAATAAATAAATGGTAGAAGTTTAGGGTTAATGGTTTCGTGTGCTTGATAGAAATATATATAACTAAGTTTTTCTATTTTACTTTCTTTTTTTTTAACACTATTTGGGATGTTCAATAATATCTTCCTTCACTCTTAGCTTAATAATTCATAATTTTTTTTTAATCAAATCTAAAAAATAAACAGCATAATCAGACTCGTTGAAAACCAGATAAGCAAATATTTAATGCTTCGTAGCAATACTAAATCCACTTGTTCACCATTATTTAAGTATTCTCATATCTTCTATTTGATTCATATTACAAGAAAATTACATATACATTGAACATTTAGTTACTAAACTTTAATACGCACCAGGCCATTAACATATTTTGGTATTAAAGACAATGATTGCTTCTCGTTGTAAAAAAAAAAAACTGTTTATGGCCTTTTAATTGTTTGTTTTTTTTTGTACTGGATACTAATACTGATCAACAACTATTTATAATGAGGAGTCATGTCAATTTTTTTGATATCTTCCATTACTGTACGACCCCATTATTTAGAACATTGACACCGATAGTACGGTGGTAGACACACGCAAACAGACCCAGACTTGACTGAGGACTACTAACTTACTGACTAAAGACATAACGAATTTAGAGTCCCATTATCAGACAACAAATTCAATCAATTTTCCAAATTCCAGAAGTATCCTTTTCCTCATTCCCATCTTAAAATTCAGTAAAAAAGATTTTACCCATCATTAGTATTATTATTATCATTAGTATTACCTGCCCCCATATATCAAACCATATGGAATAGGAATTCCTATTTATTAGAAGGAAAAACAAATACTGGATGCTCACTGTAAGAGAAACCGAGAAACAGAGAAAACCGGGATAGTGAAAGTTATAGGAAAAATTATAATACTTTAAAAGTTAGCTTGCATGTATAAAAGAAGCATAAAATTAGTGTTAAAAGGAGGATCAATGAGTTTTATTAATTGCTGTCCGTTTACACCATTTCACAATTATTTGATTAAAAAAAGCTGAATTAAGTGTTTAAAACATTGTATTTATGATTTGATTTTATTCGGAGATTTGGTCCTTACCAATAACCATTTAGTATTTTTTTGATAATTAAATTATTTTACTGCACGAATAGCTGTGATGTAAATTAGATTTCAGGGTCGTCAATACAATAAAGGTATTTGTTCCAGTCTTCTGAATAAGAGAATATATGAACAAAGTGTTATTGTTTGAAGAATGGTACCAGATTGTGTCTATTGTGCTGTTTAAATGATTTTTATTTAGGGGCATATTACAAAAGAAAATGATAATATAAGACCTAAAAATTGAATGCAAATTTGTTTTTATTGAATTAGTTTAATTTTTTGCTACAAATATACTTTTTTTTTTTATTCGTCGAATCTTTTTTAGATTATTGTTCCGTTTGAGTAATGAATAATGTCTTTGTGGCGAAATAAGGGTGTAATTACTGCGAAAAGGGAAGAAGAGAAATTCCCAGAATAAAAGGGACTTCAGACAGATGTTTGTCAGAGAAAATAAAGTACAGAAGTAATGAAAGAATTAAAAGAACAAATGAGAGAGACATGGACTTGACAAAGACCCAAAGGAAGTCCTGAGCGCACAAATGACGGATAATTAAGCCGAGGATTGGAGAGTAGCGAGCCCTGTTTGTTCGGAAAATCGAAGGTCCCACAGTCAGGGGGGAATGAGGGGGTAGAGGGGGGGAGGTCTTCTCCAATCAGTGGCCCGACGTGAGCTGAAAACACAGCCACTCGGAAAAGCCTGGCTGTCGTCCATCCAAACGAGGCAAAACCTACCCTCTCTCTCTGTCCTTTCACTCAACTTACAGAAATATCATACATGGATTTTAACATGAGTAGCCGGAATATTACAAGTCGGCGAAGGAGGTAAGTACTCATTGTTATTCAAAAAACTAAATACATACTTCTTTTGATATTTATTAAGATAATCCACATAGGATGACAAGAAGCACTACAATATTTCTGAATATTCAACAGTCGTATCTATGATAAGAGGGCTTAGCAAGTTAAAAGAAAGACATTACACAGTATACTTATAACTAGTAAAACAATG
>NW_027114928.1:1462857-1464364 GCF_000696795.3 Halyomorpha halys
TTATTGTAGCATGTATATTAAAAGATATAATGGGTCATTGTTTTACTAGTTATAAGTATACTGTGTAATGTCTTTCTTTTAACTTGCTAAGCCCTATTATCATAGATACGACTGTTGAATATTCAGAAATATGGGAGTACTACCTTGTCATCCTATATGGATTATATATAAATTAAAAGTAGATAAACAAAAGGAAATCAAAAACGTTGCCCAATATTAAAAGAATTTGAACATGAAGTAAACACGCCATGCGGAAAATATAATGTTCAAAAAGTACTAAACGCTTTACATTCTTCATAAAGGTCATCATATATCAGCCATGTTATTTATACCTGAGAGAATAGAAACAGCCAAAACAGGGGTTTGTTCATTTTATCTATTAGGAAAATAGGAACTTTTTAAATAATAATTTAATAATTAATATTCTAATTTATATATAAATTATTAGCGTTTAGTACTTTTTAAACATTATATTTTCCGCACGGCGTGTTTACTTCATGTTCAAATTCTTTTAATATTGGGCAACGTTTTTTATTTCCTTTTGTTTATCTACTTTTAATTTATAATTAAAGGAATCCTCCTTTTCTATATTTGCACAAAACTAGCGATTTGATAGCCAGTAGTGGTTGATGATTATATATATCCGATTTAGTACTTGAACATAGAAGATTCATCTAAGAAAGAAAAGCCTACTCTAAGTCTTTGTTTATTTGCAATTTCATAGTAGTCACTGAAGAAAGATGGAGCAGTTTATTACGGATTAGTGTCTGATATTTCAAATCATTATAAAATATACGCATAATAATTACTATTTTGCCTTTTCAGATTAAGAGGTCTGAATATAATATCTTGCCAGAATGTAATATTCATATGTTTTTATATTATATTGTTAGCTGCTAGATATTTTAATTTTATCTTTAGAATTACATACAATTTCTGGTTGGAATATCCAAGTCGGTTGAGGGAGAACCGCCATGTGTCTCCTCGAGGCTGTATTCCCCGAAATGTAGGTGGCCAAAATTTGTTCAGAGTTATCCAGAATGAACTTAAATATACTCGTAGTAAACCGCGACGATTGTGTTCAAGATATTATGTCACTTAAAGTTTAGTTTTTTTAACTATAATTATTTGTTCTTCTATTTCTTATCAGTTAGCTTAAAAATTTGTTAATATTTAATTTCTTCTATGAGTATCTATAAATATATGACACAAGGTAATATTACACAATAAAATTTAAAAAAAATCTTTTTATACTAAATAGTAATATGGTATTTGTTTCATGGGAATGAAGAAAGATGTAGAGAGAAATAAGATGTTAAGGTTGAAAATTATATTTAAAGAAAAATAGCAAAATTATGAAATAAATATATATATATTTATATGTATTTATCTAAAAAAAAGTTTTTGATTAATTATTGTAGCATGTATATTAAAAGATATAATGGGTCATTGTTTTACTAGTTATAAGTATACTGTGTAATGTCTTTCTTTTAACTTGCTAAGCCCT
>NW_027114928.1:1464414-1469659 GCF_000696795.3 Halyomorpha halys
AAGTTGATGGTCAAGGCTGCGGTCAAGAAGGTAGAAAAAAGTAGTAATTATTATTTATTTATTTTCTGATGAAGTTTCGACCTCAGTTGTAGGTCTATTAGATAGGATATATTTTAGTATATAGCAGGATATATTAGTGGATTAAATTAGGAGTAATATAAGAAATTTTCGTTTATAACGAATTAACAATGTGATGGAATTTCCTTTAAGATGAAAGTTGTTTTTCATGTTAAAATAATCAAAATATAAATACTAATAAACTTTGGAAAATTGTAACAATAGAACATTTTTTGGAACAAATAGCCACGATATATTCACTTGAGTGGAAACAGTTGTTCCGAAAAAAGCTAATGTAGTTCGACGAGTATTAGACTTTTAAATGAGTCATCGCTTCTGACGTAGCTCATTCCGATACGACCACTTTCTTTTTTCCTTCTATCTGAACAATTGCATTACTAGCGATAAATAGACTTCCTTCAATGTTGCATTTTGCTGTTCTATACAATTCTATATAATTTTATTACCAGACTTAAGAGAGACTAACTACTATTTTATCTTGGTCGAGTCACGTGCATTAGCGTGTTATTTCTTGTCATATATTTTTTAAATGTATTAAAGTAGGTTTTTTAGATCTTTATGGAATTATTTGCAATTTAAACGAATGTACTTCACTGTAAAATAACGTAAACCCGTCTAACTCATTTATGTGATTTTATTCTATTATAAACCATTATTATTTCATAACTATCGCTATGAAAGGAAACGACGTAAAAAAACTGTACTTTTACGTAAAAAATAACTGGTCATCTTACAGTAATACTGAACTTCGGCAAAATTGTAATATTGAAAGTAGAATGTCCTGATATTAATTCTCAAACATCTCAATTACATTTTTTATAGAAAGTAAAACTTTTTAATGCAATTCGATGCATTTATTTAATATTTCTAGTTCTAAGAAAAAAATTACTCTGAATCTAATGGGTTTTAAAAGCCATATAAATTTATTTTAAATTCGTACCAACAAATAAATGCGATAATGATTCACTCTGAACTTAAGTTTTGTAATTCAGATCGCAATATAGTATTTTATTATATATGAATAGTATTTTATTTTATTTTTTTAATTTCGTTTACATCACTGTATCGTACATTATATTTTTGTATTGTGCACAAGTGCATAATAGTATCATAAACTGCATGATAAATTATTCTTAGACTTATTCATTATTTTGGGCTGCCTAAATTGGTGGTATTTTATTTTTGTTGAATTAAAATATTATTATTGGATCTAAAAGAAATTGTATCCCAGTAGAAGATATTTGTAGTATAAGTGAGAATTTTAAATTGGTCTTACATATAATTTATTTTTATTTATTTATTGCTATCGACAACTATACATTATAATACATAAATAAATACATAAGTAAATTTGATCCATACAATTTCTTAAAATGGGTTTTAAGCTGTTCGCTTCTTCAATCACAAATGTACTATGTGCGTAGATAAATAATAAAAAAATTATTTTAGTCACATATTAATATTTTCATTATAGATATCGTAATGATAACTTTATAAACGATATTTATAATGAGCATTGACATAATGGATGGACTTGTAGTCGCTTTAGTACTAATATAAAATATCTTTCAGCTTCGCCATCTATATATCATTCGGTTATCTATAATTATTGAATTATTATCGCTAAATTAATTGATTACTAGTCTCGACTAATAAGTACTATAGGAGACGAGATAGCCTAATGTGCCAGAACCTGGAGATGTCTTATCTTTCTTCATGATGTGGCCTGTTGACGCAACTGTTCATTATGCCCGTCACGAAGTATTCCTTCGACGCCAACTTCACAACAGCAATATTTTATTGTTAGCAACTCAATAATAATCCCTATTCAGTTCCGTTGCTCCTACTGAGAACGTTTAAACAACAGAAACGTTTATATGCGGAAAGATGGTCAATTATTACTATAATACTATATGTATGTAAAGTGATGTAAACATTGAAATATTTTAACGCTTCTGTATAAGAAATATTACAAAGATATTAGAACAAAAAAAAAGCAAAGTATAAAAAAAGAAATGACTTCTCCATTATTAACTAGGAGAAGAATAAATACAAATTTTGGGGAAGACGGTCAGGAATGCGGTCAATTATGCTCATTTACACTCATTCATAACCTTAAGGTCATTGTATCTCAAAACCAACAATTTCTACGAACTTGAAATGATTAATGGTGATTTTACATTCACTAATATTATAAGAAAACGTTATTTTGGAATAAATAAAAAACGATCGATGCCCAGAAAGATGATGAGCCTGAGAGTCATTCAGTTGAATAACAATAAAATTCTCAATATTAAAAAATAAAAATTTATCTAATCTATTGTAGACCCGCATTATTAGAGATTTGAACTTTCTTCCTATCTGTATTTGGTAAATATTATTTGCAGGTTTCCATAGAATCCTTTTTTTTCTTTATCTTATTATTTATAGTACCCTATACACTGTCTTATTGGTCACTAGCTTTGAATATAAAATTATTAATGGTGGTTCTTATTTTGCCGCTTATGTGCACTAGTTGAGGGTCACATAAAACCATGGCTTTAGATTGTTTCAATAGGGTTGTTGATAGAAACCGTTCATAGGATTTCATAGGAGTTTGATCATAAAATGATTAATTAGATTTTTTTTTCTTATCATAACTTTATGTTTTAATACCTTATTCTTTATCATCCTTAATGATACTATCACCTCGAAACTACCAGCCTCTGATATCCGGATTTCGAACCACAAAATGAATCGTCCAATTCATCCTTTAATCTTAGTTACTTCCTATTAAACATCTATTTAATTAGTCCAAATTTATTGAGTACACTCTAATTATATTCGATTGATAACTATATCTATTTATATACATTGCTATCGTTGCGCATGTTCAAACATATTTTCTTTGCAACATAGATAGTCAGGGAAAACTTAATGACAGTTGGAACATTCAAGTAGAGTAAATAACCTCATAAATTCCGGTATTATCTTTAGATACGACGAATTAAAACTACTTTTTTGGTCATTTAGACTCTAAAGAAATTAATTCTCAAACCTTGAGATATTGTCATTGAAGCTAAGTTGAGGAAGCTATACTGACAAACGAACTTGACTAACAATTTATTTTTCAAATGAATCTAAATAAAAACTGATATTGTCTCACTGTTTATGCATTATGCATATAGAATGAATTATAAAAAATGAATTAATTACATGAAATAAACGTGAATAAGAAGAACTTTACGATGGAAAATAATAAAATGTTGTCCGAATGCCAGAAATGATCACAGAAGAGAAATAAAAAAAAACAAAAAAAAGCATGTATTTCAAAGATTGATTCTCAAAGGCTAAATAAATCTAATAAAATGATACATATGTGCGCACAATATTAAGTTAATAAACATATAAATGAATAAGAGAAAAAGAACAGAAAAAAATGATATAAAATAAATACATCATTATCCCCTTTAAAAAAATTTTGTTTGTGTGATATAGCAAATGATGGTAAAAGACATAATTTTATTTGACAATTTAAAACTGAATAGAGAGATAAATGAACTGGCCTTTATTTAACCAATGAACCCCTTAACCATTACGAAAAAAAATAAATAAATAAAAAAGTTTATAATATAATTTGATTTGGAATATCAGTACAGATGTTTTTCATGAGAATGTGCCAGGTTTTTTTCATTATTACCATGTTTTTTTTTTCTGGAATATTTAGAAATAAATAATAATAATAATAATAATAATAATAAGAGAAAACCGGAGAGTGTAAAAGGCACAACGCCAAATTGCATGAACTGCATTTGGTAAAAATAATTCAGGCTGCAGCGAATAAGATGAGTTAGTTGTATGAGTTAGTAACGAGGGAATCCATAAAATGTTAAAATAAACACTGAACTAAAGGATAAAAGTCCGTAACGTAGATGGGAGGATTACGTCAAGATTGATCTGGTAGAAGTGGGTTTGGACGGGTATCAATGATAGATATATGGTTACGGTGGTATCGGTATCAAGGTTTTGGGTTCACTAAGCTTTTATTATTATTATTAATTCTAAAATTAACGCTTTTTTAACGCCGCAACGCAGGATTGAGTGTTCTCACATATTTTTGGTTTAGCGAGTCATGTTCCTGAGTTAGAAACAAATACTAAACTTTTTTTTTTTTACATGAAAAACGAATGTGAAGACAAATGGCATCAATTGTCAAATAATATAACAGAGGTCCAAATAATAGTTGCAGTCCTGAATAATATTGGAGGAATATGTGCAGTATGCAATTTTGTAAAGCAGTGGTTCTCAATATATTTAGCGGTGGAACTGTTTGTTGAGAAGAAAAATTACGCAATCTTTTTGGTAGGAATGAGAAAATGGTGGATACCCAACATTACACTCTAATAGAAAGTGATCTTTCTTTTCATTAAAATTTAAGAAAGGCAAGGGTAGTCAGATGATCTGTGCGAAATTTTAAAATCTGACAAGTTTTTGAGAAAATTCGTAACAGTGTTAAGTTGACGAGGAGTAACCCATCCGTAAATTATTTCACGGAAGCTGGAGTGCAGACATGCATTTTTATTTTATGTGACAACCCACGGCCTCTGTCGCTAATTAAATATACGAAAACCACATAAAGTAAGGTAATATTATGACAGCACTTTGTCAAATGTTAATTAATTTTCACTCCCATTTTCATAGCAACAAAACAAATTGACAGAAAATTAATTAATATCATATTTGTTCTAGGAATTTATTAGATATTTAAATTAAATGAAAGCTTTAATTATAATGAACAAACAGCCCTTAGCGGCGGGTTTAAAGTAAAACAAAGCAGGAACGCCGGTTCATTTCGTGAGCCCTAGTGGTAAACTAGTAATGTATTCATCATCAATTAACCGCGCCTCAATTAATTAAACAGGACCAGTTGTGCTGGAAATTAAAATATTCTTTTGCTCTGTTTGAGGGTGGCTGGATGTGTAGTTGGCCATCCTGTTCGCTGGAGCTTAAATAATTGCTGGAAATAGGGGGAGGGATTTTTAGTTAATTAATGTCACGTGAACACTCGTGTAAGTAGGTCAATGGTTCTGCCAATTCAGGCTGGATAATATATTACACTCAATTTGTGTGCGTGTGTATATATATGTATGTGTGTGTGTGTGTATATATATATATATATATATATATA
>NW_027114928.1:1469709-1511219 GCF_000696795.3 Halyomorpha halys
TTGTGATCAAAAGAAAATAATGGAATTCTATATCAGGGTGAGAAGCCGATATAAATTAATTCACAAGAAAAGAAAAACAGCATCACACTAGATCTCCGTTGATTTCCAAAATAAAATACTATATCATTTCTCATAATAATATATACCTATAACATTTTGGAATCCTAGGACTTATTGTAATTTAACGCTATATATTTTTCTATTTATGTTTATCCATTTTAATAATTAATGTTACAGATTTTATTAATATACATCTTGCTCTACTTTCCCTCTCGCACTCATTTTTACATCTTTTTTTATTAATCATGTCTAAATAGGTAATGTTTAATATTCTTATAATGCTACAAGGCAATCAAAGGGAGAAGATTCAGTAAAGTATAAATAATACATTTCATGTATTATATATGTATGTAGTACTTATTCTATTTTAATGAAGGGTACGAAAAATAATGTTTAATATACACAAATTGTAAACAATTAATATTTCATTAAAAATGCACTTATGTCCACTTAATAATTATTTCTAATAATAGTGCTTAACATTAATAGTAATATGTATATACATATGTATTAAATATGTAATTAAAATAGTATATTTCTCCTTAAAGGTTTTCTTCTTTTTCACGCAATCTGTTTTCGTTGACACACGTGGCTGGAATGAAGCACTCACATCTTTTTTCCCGCTATTAAAAAAAAAGTAATGAATTCCGTCGAGCCGATGCGGGGATGCGTAGCGATGTTTATTACATCACGGACTTGTGTAACTTGTGAAAAATAAAATAAAGAGGTACAAAAAAAAAAGGGGGAAGGGGGTGAGCTATAGAGAGCCGAATAAAAACGCCATAGAGAAGCAAGTACAAGCCGTAATTGCCGCCAAATGGGCCAAGGACGTAAGCAATTTTTTTCCCCGACTATTGAAGAGCACGCTTTTTATCTTCACTACAACAAACATTCAACACGTTGTCAATTTCTTTTCAACAGGATTCTAAGCCCACGTAGGGGCCAGCCGTGTCATTGCTTTAGCAATTGAAATCCAAACTGGGGGCTGTTCAATATTTTACATACAGACTTCCGTAACAAGTCGATAATTGAACTACTTATCCTGAATGCATTTAATGGATTTATTATTTATTTAATGCATAGATATAATTAATCTAAGAAAAAAAAAAGTTGATCAGTTTTACTCAAGTGCTTCCGTGTACCTCCAACTTACATATCATATTTTTTTGTATTAATAGTTAATATATTTTATTTATTATTAATAGTAATGGTATTTTTGACATATGAAAATTCTACAGCTAAAGCCTATTAATTATATTCTAAAATCTAAATTTTTACCAGTGAAATAGGAGATAATTATTTTGAATAAAAATTGGCCTTTTGAGATTCCGCAACATGAATTTCTAATAATTAATCTCCAGAAGTCGATGTGTTGACTTTTAATAAAATTAAAATAAACACCAAACATATCTGAATTTTTCTTAATCTCATTTATTTACAAAAAATTTAATTTTAAATTTTAAAATTATTTTAGTATTAGATCTGAGTAAAAACATTTCTGTTAGGTTGAACTATTTCAAAATTATTGAATTCTGTATACATTATTTTATTTTATTTAATTATTAGTGGTTAATATATATAGGTTTATAAAAATGAAACCATTATTGACACCAGAATTCCCCAAAACATTTTTATTTTAAATTACCATAATTTGTAATTAATTTAAAACTAATTTTGTATTAAAATATTGATAATCAGTATATTATTATATTATATATACAGCTTATTATTATTATATTATATATACATATTATTATATTATATATTATATATACAGCTTCGATGAAGGGTTGAATGATTTTTTTTGCCAATATACAGGTTACATTAATATTGGGGTTTTTTCGTTTGTACTTGGATTAATCAGGTCACCTTAGCCGGCAAAGTATTGGTTGAGGCTAGAACAGAAAAGGAGTGTTTCGCTGTGATGCTTTAATATCCTTAAGCTAACTAAAGTTAAAATAACTTACCATTTTTCATAGGGTTCGAGCCATAGCATTATTTTTAATTCATTCGTGAAGGCGCGTAAATTTGATTTATTAATTTTTGTAGTCGGATTAATGAAAAATAACAATAATCATACTTATAGTATTTTTTTTTTCAATTCACTGAATTTTACTGAATATTCTAATAATTGAACCATTTCTCTATGTATTAGAATACAAGTTAGTTGTGGCAACATCTTATGATATTTCAAAGCGTTTTGTCAATGATTTTATTACGTTCATTCACTTTGATATCTTCTAAAATTCCTGATATAAAATCTTCTCTGGGTAAGTTAGATTGAGGAATTTTTCCTCAGTTTTTTTTTTGCACCTTCCAACGAAACTGCATTGTGGTATCGATCCGTTGTGGGTTTGCGGTATGCCAGGAGTACAGGCCTATCTTCTCAATTATTAATTCTCTCATAGCTTTGTAAATGCTAATGTATAAATCGATTTCTTTAGCTTTGGTCTTTTCTGGTCGGATGTTGTAATGCTAATCATCAGAAACCATTCTAATTCCAGATCTATTCGTTTTTGCTTGCTTCAAATCCAAGGTACCGACAAATGCTATGTAAAAAATCAATAGTACTAAAAATTCTTGTGTATTCCAGAGAATTTCGTGGACTTTTGTCGGCTATTATCTTCGGTTCAAACTAGTTTAGTAAAAAATGAGAAACGGAAGAAGACTAAGCATTGGCGAAAATATGCTTGATGATAAAAATGTAAATTCCACATTCGTACTGAAATTTTTGTTAGATAATTGTTAATTTAATTAACACGACATATAGTAATTTTTTTTTCATGAATTCTATAACTGATTCACGATTTATATATTTAAACACCTGTCATGTTATTTGTAGCATGTGCATAAGTGTCTGTATTCATATGCGTATGTTTATTATGTTGCTGTGTTAATAATAAGTGTTACTTAGGAATTATAGATTTCTTTTTACTCTTTCATATTATTTAGAATATGAATTTATTTTTGTTAATAGATAAGGAAGCATAGTAGCTCGGTGAGTAAGGCTCTGTGTTACTAACTCTCGTGCCCGGGTTGGAACCTGTCTGTGGCAGATAATTATTTATTCTTCTACTGTAATCGTGAATCAACTTGTGGGTTAGGGAGCCTTCCCTCTTAGCCTCTATTAGGTTACTCTTAATTGGGGGACATCTGGGTACTGAGCATGATGTTGAACAAATCTCCTCTTACTCTGTTTTTCTCTTTTATCGATATATTTTACATAATCGATACAGTAGATATTACACAAAGTGAGTTATTTTAATTTTTTTAATTTCATTCCTACATCTTAGTTATTCTGAAAGGTCCTTAAGAATAAACTTTATTTGTAACCGACAAATTTAAATTCCCTTAGATATAGGGTGGTGTAAAGAATAAATTGCAATAGTTTTCCCAACTGTGAACGTTATATTATATTATAAAAGATATGGAATTGATCCATATGTTACAATATCCGTCTCACAACAGTCTCAAAGACATGAGCATACGCTCCCGATGGACTGAAGCAGAGCAGAAGTTGAGTCCTTGGATGTGATGCGCAGCTCACATCGCTACCGCTGGAGCTGGAGCTGGAGCCTGTGATTAATGGAGGTTTATATTACCTGTTAAAACCTTTATCCCCATTAGTTCCAGGCCGGCGTCGAAGGATTATGCAAATCTGGAGGGAGCTACTTCTTCAAAGTCCCCCTCCTCCTCTCTCTAACCCTAAAGAGCGGGAAGGGAGCAAACATTTCCACCGAGGGTACTTCAATTCTGACCCGATAACTTTTTTTTCCATTTGGGAGATAGAACGTTATTCATATTTTTTTTTTCAAATCTTCTTGACCATATGCGTACCATCCGAGTAGGAATTAGTATATGGGAGGTTGGAAGTTGATGCTAAAATAACCAAATGCAACTTAAAATCCTTTAAACTGAAATGAAAGAAACAGGAATAAAAAATAAATAAATAAAATTTAAAAAAATTAGGCAGAAAAATGCCGATGAAAGAGCTTAAGAAAATAATTTTTAAGGTTTGTTTTTCTGACAAGGAAAAAGAAGCCAACTGTTTTCATTAATTATAAAGGTTAGGATTCAAAGACATTTATTTTCAATTATAAATTTGTTTAAGTTATGAGTGGTTGATGATAAACATCAGGGCAATTATTATCGTAAAAATGAAGCGAAGCATAACATGCAACCCATAAAACCCATAGGTGTACTTTTCTTTAAGAAACAATACCATAAAAAGTTTCTTTTAACCACTAAATGGGATGTGTTAAGATTACCATTATATACTATTGTAATTGATGTTTTTGCTGAAATGAGGGATTAAATTAATTTTTCCACTCCTGAAAATCGATTAATAATAATTCTTAACTATATTCACACGTTCTTCATATGTTTTACAATTCAGTCTTACACATCAGAATTTTTCACATAAGCAAAAAGTTAGGGTCACAGAGTCAAACATGTCAGTCATTTTTTTAATAATATAATAAATTACATATGTATTTTAGTTTATCAGCTTCTGTTGGATTTGGTCTTCTGCGAATATAATTGAAGTTTATGAAATAATTGTATTTTACTTGATTTATGAGAAATGAATTGGTTTATTGAGCACCCCATTGTTGGGTAAGTGGGACCGGCAGGGTACATGTATAAACATAAGGTGTATATATATATTAGAAGATATATCGGTTAATGAGCATCTCCTCTTATTGAATTGTTTGATTAGGCGTTCAGAGATGTATTTTATATCGAAATGTAATGATATTCTCTAATTTTGAACAAAAATAGTGATATTGAAGAAAAGCCAGATACTAATGTCAACCTATCTATCATAGAACTCAAAGAAAATTGTAGGAAGAAATTAAAAAAAAAAAATATTAGAAATTTCATTATAAAATAATGGCGCCCAAACATGTAAAAAAAATAAATAAGTAAAATAAAATGGGGAAAATATTCCATTCAAGTAATTTTTTTTTTATTTCTTCTTATATTTAATTATTTTTAAATAATAATATATATTGTAATCGTTTGGAACATTTTTTATTGACTGTTCGGAGAACTGAATGTTATGATTCATTAATGTTATGAATTTCTACCAAGTAAAAATGTAAACATTAAAAAAAAAAAATAGTAAAAAAAGTAGTTATAGTGATAAAAATTGTATTATATTTTAAGGAGATAAAATTTCACAACATTCTTCAACAATGAGTTTTCAGGTAGATAACTTAAATCATTTACAAAGAGTTGTGTACTTTTCACATCTTATCTTGAAGATTATTAATTGTTGAAATATTTACCTTTCACGTCAGATATGGAGCAGGAGCGACAATATTGGTTGTTAAGGAGAGTAATGTTTTAATCTGTCCTTACCTGAAAATTAAAAAAAGAAAGAATAATATAAAGTGACAAAATAATATGGTTATGTATATAAATGGGATAATGTAATCAAATCATTGAGGAGTATTTTATAATTCTTTAACTTAATACTGATTTAATGACATAGTTTAATTGAAATAAAGTATCGTTACATCATAAAGTACCTAGATTTGAAGTCTTCATTTTAATAATTAATAATAATCTGTGTATTTACCTATTCTGAGATAGGAAAATTTTATAAGTCACTTTACATCTTATCAAGATTGTAAATAAAAAAATAAATATAAATACGTTTTAGATATGGAGGATCATATTGGTTCCGTGACTGACTACTTTCAAAATTATTTTGGGCCAAAATGGATCTAACTATTAATCTGATTTTTATGTATTATCGAAGATTTGGGGTTGGTACTTAGTTTGTTCAATGTCTTCTTTATTACATTCTACCAATTATTTTCGATTACACATGTATTAACGTATTTATTATTGGTTCACCTATATTAAGAAATCAAACGATTTGCCCGAAAGCAAGATAGGGATTAACCAGTGGTATCAAGGTTTATCATAAAGTCTATCCACTTCTTTAGTTTGATCATTCACAAAGACTTTTTTTCTGACACGCATGTTCCCAAAACAACTCATGCATCCGTAGATTTTATTCTCAAACGACAAAATAAATTCATTATAAATTGAAAACAATAAAATGTATTCCTAACTTTGATATATAGATAACAATGTACCTTTCTAAAAAAAAAAAAAAAAACATTGAGGTGCATTTTTGTAGTATATAGTCCTATATTTTTTTTTCCATGCAGTCCGTGAATGTGACAAGAATGAATACTTATAACTCTAATACATATTGGCGTTTTATTTTTATTCTTCAATAAATGCTATTAAAAATAACATGAGAAAAAAATACGAATTATGCTAAGAAACTTAAAAGTATCTATACGTTGGTGCAACATTGAAGTAGCTAAAACCTAATCTTTTTTTTTCTTTTTTTTTAATAATTTATTTATTGATATTTACAACTGTATACATATATACACATCAAGTAAATTTGCTGTAAGTGATATTATGACATGATAAAAACATGTGGAGAATCTACCCATTGATAGAACTCCAAAAACATTTCTAAAGGAGAAGATCTCGTGGCCATCTTCTTTTCAGACGTCTAGGTGGATTATTGGGTAATGAAAAACCTAATCTTAAATTATATTATCGTATTATCAATACTTATTTATAGACTTGCTGAATTCAATAATCTTACTCATAACATGTATAACAATATTCCTACATTAATTGATTCGGCACATCTTAAACAAATATTGTTATGTTCGACACACTAATAAGTGCGTAATTCCATTTAATAATACTAAAGAATAATACTATAGAATTACCAAATAAGTGCTGTGCCGTCTCGAATAATATAAAATTATCTTAAATATAAAAGAATATATATCTATACTGAGTTATAATAAATATATTAAAAAAAGAAATATGGACTAATACAAAAAAAAAATTAAAAATCTAGGTAAAAAAAAAGGTAAATTAACAAAAGAGAACAAACAACATTCACTTTTTGTAGCAAATTAAGTCCTGAACCAGTTCTCTAAGTTTTGATATAGTTTAGTTACACGCATTGAAAATGTAAAATTCATAGTTAGAGGCTAGTTAGTGTTAATTGAGAGTCAGTCAGTTGACTAGTTGACGCAGAGGCCTAGACTCATTCCTCCATTTAACTCATCATGTTATCAATGACTCAACATTTCCTCTTCGATGATACCAGCACATACAACCATGTTATATGTCAATATAAATATTGAGTGAAATTATCTTACTTTTTTTTTTTAATCATAACGCTGACATAATTACCCTAATAATAATCTTCTGCTGAACCAATCACTCCTAATTCTTACACCAAAAATGTATCCATTGAAAAAGGTAGAGAAGTAGAACCAGAATATAAACAGTTATTTCTAACTTTATAATTTTCTTACACGGTCCAGACCAACTTAACCGCTTAGAATAGGAAATTCAATAGTCGAAGCTCTTAAAATTATACTAAAAACAACCCATAGATCAATAATCGGCCCTTGGCTGTGAATATCTAGTATTCAATGGTTAATTGAATTAATAGATAATAATAATTATTTATTCATTCTGGAATAAGTCTCTTCAGAATAGTAAAACAAAAAATAAAAATTGAGATTTAGTTTCTTAGAGTAGAAACCAAAAAAAAATTTAATTAATTTTTACGTCCATATTTACAATATAATAATAGATAAAATAATAGCTATGATATATGAGTAAAAACAATAAATAATAAAATATTCTATGTATTTACAGATTTTGGTTGAGAATTGGAATGTAAATTTTAGTTCTTCTAACTATTTAAATGACCATTCCAAACATTTGATTTATTTAAGTTTACGAATATTATTGGCTCATTATTATTTGTTCTATCAAAATTATTGGAACACATTACCTACTTTGAGGACATTTTTATATTTTTCAGCACCGTGTTTGAATAGATCATTGCCACTAAGTTAATAGTTTTATTTTTTAATACTATACGTTGATAAAATCTAGTATGGAACAAGGTCTCGAAATAAATAAGGATAGAACAAAATAACAGTACGAACGGCAGCAATTTCTGTAAATATAAGAGAAAATACATTTGAACAGGTAGAGGGATCAAAGTATTTAGAGTTTACGGTAACTCAAAAAAAAAATTAATGAGGAAATAAAAACGAAGTTGAAGGCGGGAAACGTTTGTTATTATTAAATTTCAAAATTTCTTAGCTCGCGTCTTCTGCCTAAGATCTTAAAAATTAGAATTTACACAACTATTTCCCACTGTTCTTTATAAATGCGAAACTTTGCCTCTTATATTAAGGGAATAACAGCGTTTTAATTTTTGTTAAAATAAAGTATTGCGTAAAATATTCTGAACAAAAGAGGACGAGTTTACGGGGGAATTCAGAAGGCTACGCAATAATCAGTTAACGGAACTGTACCCTGTAAGCATAACTCCGGTTATAGAATTTCTGCGAATAAGGTGAGCGTGTAATGTTGTAGTCGGGGCTTAGTAATGAACGGGTGCCTAAAATGTTAAATAACATTGAACCGTCGGGGACACGTCCAATGGGTAGACCGAAGCGTGGATGGGAGTATTGCGCCAATACTGATCTAGTTTATTTAACTTGAGGCGGGCAAGCCTATATTGTTGTTTTTCTTTTTTCCATACATTATGTCAATAGAAATCATTAAGTGAAAGAAAGTTTTTTTTTTAATCCTTTCTTACACTTATAGCACGTTCCTAAGACTTTACTTGCAAGAAAGAGCGGTCTTAAGATTTGACTATGTTGAAGCCTTCGATGGAAAGAGTGAACTGCTGCAACAATATTTCTATCGAGATTCGATGTAAAAGATATCAGTCGTGCAAGTTTGTCAAGCGATTATGGGCGGATTATTTATAGTTCTACCGTCTATAAAGCAAATCCTGATAGTATCACAGCAATTATTAGTTTAAACGATTTTAATATTTATAGCAGCTATCATTATCACCATTACTGTCACTACACCGTGTAACCTCGGTTTTGCTCTGAGGTCCGAGGTGTGATGTAAGGAGCAGAGGAGCGTGAAGGGCAAGGAGACATCTGGAACAGCACTAACTTCCTCCTGAAGCTATATTTACACCAAAACCGGCCGAGAAAAAACACTCACTATTTATACCCTGCCTTTGGCATTATCTTCCCCGCTATTCTTAAACGTCTGGATCTGCTAATTTTTCATTTAATTGGAAAAGGCTACAACTGGCCTGAGGATCTTCTTGTTTTTTTCTGTTTTTATTTTTAACATTTTAATTATCTCTTATACGGGTATCTTAAGACCTCATTGTAAATAACTGCTACATACAGATTAAAGATCTCAGATTCTTTTGTTTTTTGTCAAGTTTACAGATTAATAAAAAACTAATTATGCATCTGTTATGACTAGTGACTCGATTTTCATGCAATTCATCATTTGTTCTCCCACTTTCAATGCACCTCGATAGAAATTCAAATAATAAAAACGTAGTTGAACTGAAACTAGTTTTATATTACTAAATCACAAATTTTAGAGGTCACAGTTTGGGACATTTTGAGAATTTTCTGGGTTTTTAAATTCATAAATGTGGCTTATTAATTCATAAATTGTAATTCTGGAAAAAATATAAAAAATAATTTCAGAAAACTTACATCTGAGATTGATTTAAATGGGTCATAAAAAGTGCTCAGCCATTCCTATTTTTCCCGTTAATTGATCAATTAAGTCCATAGCCTATTTTTTTAAAATATTTATTTATTGCTATTTAGAACTGTACATTATAATACATTTAGTAAATCTGATCTCAGTTAAGTTAGAGTGCTACAGGCGTGTAGAGAAACTACCCATTGGTACCACTCTAATGGCGTTTTACATTAGCTGGTCTCGTGGCCATCTTCTTTTCAGGCGCCTTGGAGTATTGTCAGGAATGGAAGAGGGACTAGTGGGTTTGGGTGGCTAGGGAGTTTATAATTGAAGGAGTGATATCTGGTTCGGGCTAGATCGGTTATATGCGGAACATTAAGGTCTTTATGTATGATTTTATTTGTGACAAAGTAAGGAACATTGAAGATTTTACGAAGGATATTGGATTGCAATGATTGGATACGAGAGGAATTCGAAGGTTTAGTGGAGCTCCAAAGCTCAACTCCGTATGTCCAGGTTGGCCTTATTACAGTTATGTAGATCAGTCTTTTGTAATGAATTGGATGTTTAGACCATTTGTCCAGTAAATGCTGTAAAAGTCGAAATCGACCTGCAGTTTCCTGTCTTTAAAGTCTTGTGTGAGGATTCCAGGTTAGTCGTTTGTCCAGATGTAGTCCAAGGTAGCGGATCTGTTCGACAGGGGTAAGATCAACATTATTAAAGGGAGAATGTAGGGCAATCGGTAGGTTTACGACGAAGGGTAAAGGTGATTTAATGGGATTTGTTTGGATTTATTTTTATCCTACAATTACGACATAATTCTTCGAGGGCTGTAATATGGGATTTGGGATGCAATCAAAGGGTTATTATTAACAGCAAGCACACATGTGTCATCAGCGTAAGTGGTGATGGTGGTGTTAGGATTAGTTCGGACGGTGTAGAGGATGGGACCGAGGATACTACCTTGAGGAACACTAGCGGACTGAGAATAGAGGGAAGAATAGGATCCGTTGTGGTTTACTTGAAATAATCTATCGATGAGAAAGGAACGGATGATGAGAAAGTCCATAAACTTAAATTAGGTTTATTGAAAAGTAATCATTTGAATTTCAGGATCGCAATAAGAGATTGGATTTTGAGAATATTATAATAAAGTTTACTTATCAAAATGTGGGAATAGATATTTAATTAGTTCTAGATTTAATTATGAGCAAAATAGGAAGTGTTTATTCCAGATTAAAAATACATTTACATTTTCCTACTGGATGGTTTTCTTTCTTTCATTAAACAAAAATCCAGTTCCTACCTTCGATATAAAAGTAGCTAGAAAAAATAAGCTACTGGTGGCTTTCTGATAACTCCTTTTCAGACATTTTAAGCCCAGGCTTGAGCGGAAATTTTAAAAATAAATAATCAGCTTGAAAAAACAAGAGTGATTAACTAGTCATCAAGTATACATGATACTCAGATACTTACAAATACTTGAATTTTTTTTTTATTATTATCAGTTATTGCATATCTTGTGATAAGAACAATATCTAGATATACATTACTACAAGTAAACAGCTTTATAAATTCTTTAAGCTTTTCTTTAACTTATCATCTTCTTGAGATTATGGGACAATAGATAAGATATCAGCGCGAAGAGAACCCTGAAAATCCAATGAATGGAATATTTTCAAAACTAAAACACGTTCAACCGGCTTTAAAAAGATTGATAAGTGGTTTCACTTCTTGTATGCCCATTCATTAACTAAAAAATGTATTACTATGTTTTTTTTTGCTTAATGAATAAAGATTTATAACAATAAGAATTTGAAACGATACTAGGTATTGCTTACGATACAAACCTATATTGGAATTTTTTTGTGATCTATTCCACAATACCATTCCCGATGCTGGAGGAGACCTTGAAGAGAAGACTGAGCTAGAGGTAGAACAAAGGAACTAACACTACGTGTTGAGGAGTTCCCTAGCGGACCCACCACGAAGACAGCGTTTTCGTTTTCCGACTGGCAATTAGTTCTTCACTAACGAAGAAGGGAAGGCATGTCCATGCTGCTTGCGCCGATGTATACATGGCTTTCGATTCAGTCTAACGGATTGAAATTCGGAGGGTCGCGGTGAAAGCTATTTGAGGGTATGTTAAGAGGAAAATTAAAACAATCATTATTTAAAAAGCCTAACAAACAAGACTTTTTATATAACATTCATCTGTTATTTCTTAACAACTCTCTGTATTGGTATTTAAATTCGTTACCAATATCGCCACATACTTTTATACTTACTGTCAACTAAGTCAAAGACTATTTATATTTTACTCATTATAACAACACGTAAAAAGTTCTAATATAATAAAAGAGTACATATCAAATACAACAAAAGACTAAATAAAAAAAATACCGTTCAACTGAAACCTAATTTAATTATGTACAGTTGTAAATGTCAATAAATAAACAAAAAAAAAACTTAATTCGAAACATTAGCGAACTTAAAAGCATAAAAATAGTGATAGAAGTAATTAAAAACATATACGGAAGTAATTTGCAATGTACGTAAAAGCAAAACAAATATAAAAACCGAATAATTAAATAAACACGAATGGAATAATATTATAAATAGTTAAAACACTGGATATCATAAGAATTTCATTTAAATCGGGCAAGACAAATCAGATATTGATGAATAATTAAGGGATTGATAATAATTTTTACTTGGCATTCTCAGGCTAATAAAAAGTATGGCTTCTTTGATCTTAACAACTGGATTTGCGGTATTGAACTGATGGAAGCGAGTCTATGGAATGGCATGAATTTGCTTTGACTATAAATACACTTCACATTGATACCTCGCAGTACTCTTGAACCATTAACGTTACCGTGAATTGAGTGTGTCTGAAAGCAACCACTTTTTTTATGGTATTACCGCAATCACTTAGAACCTTTCTATAGCTTCACTTCTCTCAATAAGATCTTACTGAGCGTTGATCTAGTCCTCTTACAAAAGCGAATGGAAGTCGTCTTGCCCCCTTGGGGAGAAAGTCAGTGGAGCGTGTGCTTCAGCATATACGAGCTAGTGATTGCTTGATTCGTAATTGCTCTATGCTTAAAACAGAGTAGTCAAACACACACTTAACTGAGAAGAGAAATGGTATCATTTGATGCCTTAATAAAGCAGGATCTCACCGTACTTTCTCTACTACTGTAAAGATAGATACGACATACCTAGTAAACAACACAGTTAATCATTAATTATTTATTATAATGGTTAATAGTGTTATTAATAATAATAATAATAAAAGCTTAGTGCACTCGAAGATTCATAGCCGATACCACCAATCGTTCTCTACATACTTCAACACAATGATGCCCTTCCAAAATACAATAAACCGTCATGGATCCTACTGAAGTAAAACGCTCACTATTCGCAGGAAAACTAGATTCCTATTCGGGTCTCTGAGTGGGCACTGCATATAGGATTAATGGCTCGAATAGTATTTGGTAAAATGATTATACTAGGTAAAATTGATTTTGATACAAACTCCATAATCAAAATAGTTTAGTCATTTTGATTTTCCAGTTGACTTTATTTTCGCCAAATATGTAAATATATGTACTTCACTTTGAAAGACCTTAATTTTTAGTGCCCTTGAAACACTAGGAAAATTTTTCTTTTAAAAAAAAAAAATCTACTTTTTCGGTGATTTTAAATTCTCTCTTTTTTTTAAGTAACTTATCTTTTCATATTCGGTATTTAGGCGTGTGTTCTGAAAAAATAAAACAATTATTTTTCAATAAAAAAAAAATGTAAAACCTAATATAACAAATATAAATGATAATAATTTATGTCTTTACTACTAATGTAATTTTATTTTAAATTAAAGAATATGATAGTTTAATTAATTTAAAGTTAATTAGGTTTGAAGTTCTGAAAGGAATCGAGATCTTTTAGAACTCAAAACCAAAACTTAGTTCATAAGTCTCAGACGAGACCTAACTTTCTAAGAAACGTTAAAATTTTATTTTATATTATATTACAATAAATGAAACATAATTGCATGTTTTTTCTGTTAATTTGCTTATTTTAAGGATTTTATTTCATATTTTAAATTTATTACCTTCAAATGAACTCTTCCTCTGAAATTAAGCAAGACATTTTTTTTTTTTTTTTGGCTGTTTGCGCAAATTGACGCAATATTAACGCAAGTTTGAACATCCGCTTTTATCTGGTAGAGCTAATGTAAGTTGCATGTCTTCCATTATAATCAGAATACGTCACTAAATTGTCAGTTTTGTTAGTCAAATATTAATAATGAGTATTTACGACATAGTTTTAAACAATTTCTTTATTGAAGAAGAATACAGCCAAACTGAACAACAATTCGAAAGTCCCTAAACCATCACTAGGGTTAAACCTAACTATTCCTTAAATAATAAATGTTTTAAAACTAAATTATGAGTTATAAATTTATATTTAGATCACATCTAAGATTATCAAAGAGCATTTTTTTTTTTTTGTTTTTACTGAAATTATTTATTTGTTCATCATAACAAATGGTAAGACGAGTATTACTATAATGTTTTTTTTTTATATTGGTAGTTATTTCTTTTTGGATTAGTAAGGATGAATGTTAAATGTTATTAATCACTGAACCAACAGGTAACCGTCCCAGGGGTATACCGAAACGTAGATGTGAGGATTTCGTTAAAACTGATTTAGTGGAACTGGGTTTAAAGAGGCATCACTGGAAAGATGTATGTAGAGAGCGATTAGTGGTATCGGTTTGGAACCTCCGGGTTCGCTAGGCCTTTATTATTATTATATACTTTAACTAGGATAAGAATTTTCCATGTCTATGGTAATTTTAAAGTTGATTTAATATTCATAATTGAAATATATTTGATCTTTGTGGGAAACATCTTCCTTGTAATAAAAAAATAAAAATAAAAAAAACTGTTCAGCATTATACTCTAATTTAAGCTCTTAAAGGTATCATATAATATAATTATTATTTATATAGAATTGTATACTATATACATAAATACACTGCTACTATATCCATACATACATTCAGCATTTTTATATCAATTTAATTATTTAAAATGTATTAACTTTCACTGTGAATTTTTTCCTTTTTCAAAATTTGTCTTTAATAATAGTCATTCTACATTAATAAACTTATATAGTATTTTGCCATTATATATTAAAAATGACAGTCATCAACTGTTTAGAATTGTTCACTCGATTTATCAATGATATCTCATTGTTAAGCTAAGTTCTGTTATTAGCTAGATTTGTTTATTTTTCCTATTAAGGTATTTTTGTATTTAGAGAGCATTTAAAAATTTTATTAAATTTTCAGATATTTTCATTTATCTATTGACCTTTCTTTTTTAGTAATATTTTTCTGTATTCGTATTATTAATTTATCATTTATAATTAGATAATGAGTGCTCAAACTCTTCGAATTTTGTTTAATTGTTTTGCCTGTTGCTGCGTGTATTTTTCTCTTCGTATTTTGAATTCGGAATTTCTTATACAAGTTAATTATAAATATAGAATTAATTTTAAAAATTATCAATGCCAACTGAGCTTAAGGGATGGAAGAATAAAACATGTTAAAAACAATAAAACGAATTAATACCATTTTTATAATGACATATATAAGGTGAATAGGAAATTTTCTTTAATTTGTTTTATCGTAGAAGCTTTCATTTGAGGTAATTTGAGGTAGATAGGGTGGATTTACCTTACGTACTATGTAATTGTTAATTTTCAAAAACGTTCTCTGCTTAAAGGGACTATTAACGTTACGTATCCCTGACGTCGTATTGAAGGTATAAATAAATAGCCTTATAAAGATAAGATTGGTATTCCATATTTGCATAATTCCTTTGGCTTGACGAGCATTTGTGATCAATAATTACATATAAGAATTTCATCACATATCAGATCTTCAATTAAAATTCCTACTGGGATAGTTAAAAATTGTCGAGATAGATAATATTTATAACAAGATAATTATTTTTATCCTCCGGAACTGATAGTGATTTCAAAATTTCTAGTTTGTTATTGAGTAATGTGTATATGTATATTATTCGCTTATCGTGTTCTAACAATAGTTTAGTTTCACCATAGACAGTGGAACATCTTCATTTTCAATAATTTTCCAATGGAGAACTAATGTTCCGATATTAAACTGCATTGTATTTTTCATGAACAACGACATATTTGTTCGTTGAACAACGACTTAGTTGTTTTATTATCTTCTAGAGTTTCTTCACTTCGTTTTCTGAAAGCAATTTTTTTTTTTTTTCGTGTGACATATTTGGACCTTAAATTGTTCTGGACTTTACGATTTTGGGGTTTAAATCAATATACGTATCATGTTTTGGACGGCAGGAAGGCGATGCTGTGCATAGAGTAAACGTGATTAATACTTCTGTGTTCGGATTCTTATAAAACAAAGTTAAGGCAAGAAATGACAGAATTGATTACGTTTCTATAGTAATATTTGTCCTGACAAGCAAATAGAAGAGAAAATAACATTAATAAAATAGTTAGTAATCAATTTTTTTTCTTATATAGTATTATTATTGTATAAGGTGGGTTTAATGTGGTCCTAAAAATTTGTTTCTTCCAATATTTCTGATTAATAATTAAAAATTTGAGATTAAAGTTTCGGCCGACTTTTTGGCCTTGCTTTCTTTTATTTGTACACACAATTTCGAATTTCCAGGAAATGGTCGGGCTTGCTGAGGTGAGTTTCGGCGTGCTTGGTTGATAACGTTGTGGTTTCGAATATCGTCTGGGTCAATCTATATTTATTTCATGGAGGCCCCGGGAAGTCCTGGGGCGTATATAAGAAGATTTGAGAAAAATAGATTTTCTTCAACCTTCTTTATAAATTCAAAGTAATTATTATCTATAGGAACAGCTATACGAGCAAATTCCTGAAACGCTTCTTACTCTTGACGATAGGTTGAACTTCCATTCATGTTCGGACTTACTTTTATTTAAGTAATAAGCATGTAACTGCTTAAACTTCGAGATTCACCTGATCCTGCTTTTATTACAATTCAATAATATCAACGCGTTTAATAAAGAAAGCTTGCCTTATTTGTTATTTTGAAGTTATCAATAACATCCAGTAGCTAGACCAACAATCCCCCTCTCTGAAAACAGGAGTTTCAGGGATTTATAATAAGCAGCCTGGTCTGGTAGTCATAAAATAGGGGGTGACACGGGGTTTAGGATATAAAAAAAATTATAGGGAGCTGGCGACACAAAAAAATACATCTCCAGGGGCTAGAGGGGTGGGGGTTTAGCCAGCTCATCAGTCACCTGTAATAAATTATCCCAGGGCCTTCGGAGGCCGGCGAATACTTCACAGTATACCCCCTCCCCTCTCTACCTCACTGCCCACCAATTGTAATTGATGGACTCACAAGGATTTATCAAATATTATATCGACGGGATTTATTTCTGGAGGGGCCTATTCGGAACCACTCGAGTACCATCCTTCAAGAAGTTATCCTCCACCGATCGCTTCCAGCTTCCGTCTCAGATTAAAGGTTCGGAGAAGAGGGTTTTGATGGCTAAGATAATAGAACATTTTATGTTTCATATGAGCAGAAATTAAGAAGTATTTCCGGATAGAGCTCAGATCAAAAGCTAGAATAAAAAACTGGGTTCGAAACTTTCGATGTTGCATGTATATATAGATTTAATGGCCTAGTTTTAAATATACAACGGAAACATATATTTTGGTTCATTTTGTTTTATTTATATTCATGTGTTATAGTTAAACGACAAAGAGAGGCTTGATCTAGGAACTAAAATAACAAAGGAAATATAACTAGAAGTAAAAAAAAAAATGAGAAAAACAGAAAAAAATAGACAATGTGTAAATTTTAAACATAAAAGCATAATGAAATAATACAATTTAAATATAACTAATTAAATTAAAATTTATGAACATTTCGTTATATATGAAAATTAAGGGAATGTTAAAGAAAATAAACTTACAATTTAATAACAGATTAGAACATTACAAAACAATTCTAAAAAATTCTTGATGAATTAAAAGTAAACTAAGACACTTTGGAGAATATTTAACTATTGAATTGATGCTTAATTACTAATGTATCAAATAATTTTCTTACTTTAAAGAGATTCATAAAAAAATAAAAAAGCATCACTTATTCTATTTCGAAATATTTAATTCATTTACAACTATCTCCTCCAGGAAGTCAAAGATGTATATTTTTATAAATATTTTTTTCTCAGTGAATTGAATGTCGTGTAAATTAAAATCCTATGAACTAAACCGTAAGGTTCATTCACTGTACAGATCTTACAGTAGTAACTGAAATCAATTGAAAAGAATTTCTATCTAAGTTAATGGAAAGTAGGCTCGAATTCTTGAGTTCCTTGAGTTGTGAAATATGACTCTGTAGCTGATGCCGGATGTCGCAATTTATAATTATGTGAAATACATTACATTAATTAAAACAAAACTCGAAAAATCTTAAAAATCACATACCAATATTGATTGTTTTAGTAATTGAAAAGGATTTTATCTGAAGTTAATATGTTGTGTGTTTATCAAATCTGCTTGTCATAGAAAAGATCAAAATTAGTTTGATTAATTAAAATTGAGACAATTATCTTTCCTACTGTTTTTTATGAATGCACAACGTGGCTCTTTTTTTTTTACATTAAGAGAACAACAGGGCCTTAGGGTTTTAGAAAAAAAAATATCAGACCGAAGGAGGATAATTTAGAAGTCTACACAACGCCGAACTGCGGTAGTCGCATCCATTAAATGCAATTTAGGTTATAGTATTGGAGCGAATAAGATAAGCCTGTAACGTTTTTGGGCTTAGTAACGAACGATTCATAAAAAAATTATTCACAAAGCCTTTATTGCTTCTATTAATGAAAATTGAGGCGTTAGATCGTAAAACTTGGTAACTGACAAAACGAAAACGAAAAGAAGTTAAAATATTTTGTTAATTATTATGCTTTACCTTCAAATTACAATCACTTAATATTAACATTATTCTCTTAATACTAAAAATATCCTAAAGATTGTTTGAACAATTCATGAAATTAGCCTTGAAAAGCTGGTGATGCCAAAAATTCCAATTTACGAAAAATTAGATTTTTATTTATTCCATTTATTTATATTATTTTTTATTCATTCCAAAATTAATTTTTTTCTATTAAAATTTGATATGGCTACATGATATGCCTCATGATGATTTTTAAAAATAATAATTGACAACAACTGGTGAAAAACAGGTATCCGGAATAATTTAACTTGAAGAAAATAGGATTCAAAATTTGGTGACTTCTGAAAGATTCAGATTTTTTTTTTTAAATAAGCGAATTATAAGATATATTATAATAAATTCCTACTTATAACTGTCTTTTATTCTATTATCTACAAAGAAGAATAAAAGGCTATATTTTTATTTCTCTTATAGATTTTTTTTCGAACTCATTTTATGTTGTCTAGAAATAGTATTGTATAAACTTTTTTATTTTATTTTTTTTTTTAATGTTTGATTCATATTGTTTTCTTCATACATTTTTACCCATCAACAACTAAATTTCATTAAAAAAATGTTATATCGTCTGTTTTTTTTTTACTTTACAGAATTGAATTATTAAAAAGTGAAAGTATTGTTTCTGATATATTTCTCCATCATAATTATTTCTTGAAATTTGGAATTTTTAATAATCATTCAACTATAAAATGAAAAAAAAAATGTTATTCCTACTCTAAAAGTGTACTCAATGGTTTATAGTTGATATTATAAAAAAACAAAAACCTTCAACATTGTTTATTTATTTTGGATGTAGATCAATATATATATTGATTATTTCTAATTTAATGACTGATTTTTTAAAAAATATTTTCTATGCATCTTAATTTATACCAAAAAAGTTTATAGACTGTATTATTTTTGTACATTTGAAACTTAGAACATGTATTTTTTTTAGTTTTTAAATTTTATTTTTTATACTAAGATATACCAATTTTTCATTTTTTGTACGGTTATTTTATTTCTTTATTTTTCTTATTTGTTTACTTACGTTTTGCCACTATGATTTTTTTTATTTTATGCTTCTATGCTATAACAGAGGTAAGTAGATAAATAGTATATGCCATATATAATTTGTACTTCTTTCTGTGGAAAATTTTTTTCAAAAAAGTTTCAATCATGTTCATTCAGCTTTTATTCTATTGATCATTCTTTTAACAAATATTGAATTATCCAAATTGTTTGATGTATTATCATATCAGTGTTCCATCGAACCTGTTAACATGCAAATAGGAGCTAAGAATGGGATTCCATTTCTACGCAGTATTCGGGCGTGGAAGAGAAGGAAGGCCTCCTATGCTATCTCGACGGAACCCCACAGTCCCTTGGAGGAAACAAAACAAAGGCGCTCTGGGAGGACGCGAGGAATATTGCACACACTGTCTACACCGCATTCTCTGTAATTGATTTCGCTTAACGAATGTATTCTCTGACAAAGTTTACAATTGCCAATTGTAATTAAAGCAACATACACATTCAAAGAACTAGTAAAAATCCATATTGAACCTTCATTAAAAAGAGAAAAAGAGATATTTTATATATTTGACGCGTTTCATTCATAAATATGGCTTAACATTCGCGATGTGATTAGTTTGTTCTATTAATATTAAAAGTGTATTAAAATAACAAATCATTAGTGAACGAAATTCGATGGTATGCCTTAGTCTTTTCAGAATGGTGTTTAAAATGTATAAGTATGATTCTGGAATAACGTGACATTTCAGGTTTCAATTATCAACTAAGATCCCAACTCAAAAAATCAAAAAAAAATCTCAAAAATCCTAGGATCGCATATAGCTAAAACCATAAGGCTTTATATTAAGCTAAAATTAAACATAAAATCTAGTAACTTGAATTAATAATAATTTGAAATGTTCGCATCCGTCCTACGATCATTTCAAATACGTTATATTTATATCGTGGCCCAAAAGATAGGAAAGAAAATCAACATTTAACTTTGAATTAAAGTCAAATTATTATTTTTAACATCTCATTTCATTGGGGTAACCATAGGTAATAAATATAATAAAATTTTAAAAATAAAATAAAAGGACTCTAATAAGCTATGATAATGGTAATATAAAATATAATTACTTCTTATCCTTTCTTTCAGACCGGCTTGTGTGAAAGGATTAACAATGAAAATTTATCAGTTTTTATTTGTTCAAGGTATTTCATTAGCGCATTTATTTTTTTTCATGGACATATTTTAAGCACCCTACCACATGCTGATGCAATATGATATAAAGTGATTTGAAATTTTTGTTGTACATTTTCAATTTATGCCTAAAGTAGTAAAAACTTTATTTTGTTTTTTCTAAGAGATTTGCGGAAATAAAGTTAAAATACATTTGAATTTAAGCATTTTATTTTAGGACGTTCATGATTGGTGAGAATTAATATACAATTAATTCATGATATCTATCAGATAGAAATTTTTGCCAAGCAGTATTGGAACAACATGAATGTATATTTATCCTTAATCACCAAGGATAATTATTTAATAATTCATAAAGGATAATTATTAATAATCAAAGATAATTATTATTTTATATTATGATATTAACATATTTAATGTCTTAATTAATTGACTAATCTGACATACACGTAAACTATTATCAATAGCTACAATATTAATTCATTGCTCATTAGACTATTTTATACTGTCAAAATATATTTTGATATAAAAAATGGAACACTCCGTTAAACCATGTTAATGAATTGTGGTTAATACGAAATGATATCATGTAATTTATTTTCCAACTGATGCTATTATTTAGTAACGTATAAATTCCAACCTGGTTTATAGTGTCTGGATGCTTGAGAATAATAAACAATATTCAATCAAAAACTTAATTATTAATGCAAAGTATTAATTTTTATATTGTTCATATTGTTCATAACCATATGAAAATAATATGAAAAATACATTTCAGATGTATGTTAAGTATTTTATATTGAAATTTGTTGGGGTGTGGGGAAATGAAATGATAAAAATCCTTAAATATTATTTTTAAATTAAAGTATTGTTAAGCCAATTTTTTGGGGGAGAGGGGGGCTTTTAGGATAAATAATTGGAATTTTGGTTGATTAATGTTTTAAGTAACCATAATGTTTGGTGGTTGCATTGAACCATTTGTTTCACTAAGTATTGTTATTATTATAAAATTCTATAAATAAGGTCATATCGTTGATTAAAATCGTAATAAACGTTCATAATTCTATGAATTAGTCGGAGACTCTCATTAATTAACCTACGAGACAATAACTAAATAAATCATTTATAAAAAATTTGTATAGAAAGTAAAATGCAATTTACTTTTCGCTTACATACTTCTGAATTTATCATTTTTATAAAACATATACACTTATAGGTAATATTAATATTTCAATAATCAGAAAAATTGCTACTTAAAAAAAAAGAAAACAAGAAATTATTTAACATGAGCAATTCGTAATCGTAGAGTAATTAGACGAATTATGTTTCTGAACTGATAAGATATCTATATCATTTTTATAGCTTCAATAAGGCATATCAGTTATCGAACAAAATAAATGTTGTGACCTCGATCAATGTTTTAGTACCCGTTCATCCTAGTCGACTAAAAACTCTATATTTACAATTATTGTGTGCAATCATATTTAATTTGTTGATTAATGTTGACATGAATAATGAGTAAAAAATAATGAATGAATAATTCCCGCCCTCAGCGGACCTAGCCCGACCCCTTATAGTGCCATATGGCAAAGGAAGGGCACCATTATATATATCAATATTGGTATCTATATATTTTCAATAAAGAAGGTCAGAAAAAAAATTTAAAGTATTATTATTATATAGTATTAAGCTTATTATAACTCACCACGTACAGTGTATACTCGCTATACCCATTAAAATACCCACGGGTAGAAGAAGCAAGCACACTCTCAACTAACTCATTGTACCTCATTATTCCTTTCTTAATTTTTTTTTTAGTGGAGGGTACGAAAACAAAATTTAAATTAAAAATTAATTTTCTAAACAATTTTAATTTTTACGGTCATTTAACGGAGAAATTTCAGCATTAAACAAAGCAGCTGCTTATTGATTGATATTGCTTGCCATAGGGGTAGCTTTTTAGACCTTTATAAGGGTACAAAGAAGAATATATGTTTTACTTAAGTAGGTGATATGGAATTATTAAAACATTATATCCTTAATTTACAAATAAATTCAGATATCTCATGCGTCAGTTAATTTTGAATAAGGAGAAAAAATTGTTTAAGGAAATTTATCAAAAAAACACCGTGAAACAATCTAAAAATGTCTGAAAGGATTATGTTTGAATTATTAATTTACTGTATAAAATAAATATACAAAAAAATATGATGTCGTTGTTATCAACATGATACAGTCTTGTGGAGAAATTACCCATTGGTAGAGCTCCTTAAATGTTTCTAGAGTAGAAGGTCTCGAGACCATCTACTTTTCAGGCACCTAGGAGGATTATAGGCATTAAAGAGGAAACATATGGATTTGGATAGAAGGTTTTTTCTGAAGCTCTTTTGGATGATTTTAAGCGTGACAAAGTAAGGCCTCCGTATTTTAAATGTTGGATACAAAAGGAATTCCGTAGTTTAGTAACTGCGTACGTCCATATAAGTCTTGCTACGGTAATGTAAATGAGCCTCTGGTAATTATTAGGATTTTTAGACTGTTATTCTGTAAGTATTTCAATAGTCGTATTTGAATCATAGTTGCAGATTTAAGGTATAATTTATAATTAATATAAGTATTTTTATAATTGGTTAACTCTTTCACGCCCAATACGTGAGTACTCGTAGTTTGCGTTTTTGTCTAGTAAGTACATTAGTAGTTATACTGTTGTATTTTTCTTATCGTATTTATGCAGATTTATATATATCTTGTAAAATACGACGTCGTAGGTAAGAACTCGAACTTGGATGTATCTCGTAGTAGGCATAAATGAGTTTATTGATCATTTTCTATCATTAATTAGTCTCATATTTAGTTAAGTAAATTAGAAATTTAAAAAAAAACAGAAAACCAACAAATCCAAAATCAAGATAACAACGTATGCATATATGGCATGCTTTTTTACAGTTTTTAGTAAATGATCCTTTTACATCCTGATAATGCAGTACCGAAAATGTTAATTAAATAAACATATTTTTCTTTAATCTTAATTATCCTAACCTGTTTTATGGAATCTTATCTACGGTCCTTTACAATCAAGCAAGTATTACGTGGGTAAATGACAACAAAAATCCTTTTTTTTCGTCCATTTAAGTTAGTTTGCAAAGTATCGAATGAGGTGTCATCTTATTCATCATAAAATGGAAAAAACAAAACAAAAAAAAAGCCGGTTGATACCTATGGGCATTCCAAGTTTAAAATAATTGGTATTATATTTACTTATAAATATAAAATAAAGTCTAAGAATTAAACCTAATGTTAGAAGGGTGGTTTGAGATGGCCTGTTGTCATCCTAGGCAAATATTTATTTAAATCAATAAAACATATATATATATATTTTTTAAGTTGCTTCTCGTAATTCTATAATAAATCTCCTGGTTCAATTCATAAAGAAATAGTCTTTGACATTACTTAATTATTGATGAAAATTAATTATACGTCGATCCTGCTGTTTATCAGTGATATATAATGCTTTTTAACCTTCAGATAAAATAAGAGAAACCATTAAAAATAATGAACTAACTGATTAATTAATTAATTATTTTTTTAATGCTGAATTTTTACTTCAGAGTAGATGGGAAACTATGTGATAAGGATAAATGAATATTAAGCCCACAGTTGAATAGTTTTCCGATATCCGATAAAATATTTTGACTAACTACTAACTCGGCTAAACTAACTGAATAGTAGCTGAAGTTGGAGCAAACGCAGTTGATGACCGAACTATAGACAATTAGTTTCAAGTAGATGCTAGCTGGCATTTAACAATTCAGCAAATAATTTGTGATTATCCAATCGTTTGTAATTATCCTTCTGTAAAGAGTAAACATAATTAGCAATGAAGTTCTTTCCTTAATTCTTGTAAATTATTTGCAGATAATTTTTCTTAGAAGGGAATCACCTATGTAAAAAGTTTAATGTACACCACAACTACGCAAATATTATAACTATTTTATACTTTTATATCATTATGTATATAACAGAAAAAAAAACTGTCAAGGTAATTTCCTATTTACTTTTAAAATTGTAATTATAGACCTAAAATATAAGTAAATAAAATAATAATGGGTTATAAGTGAACAACACATAATAACATTTCATTACATTTTGGTTAATACCTAAGTAAATAAATGCACTATTTCTTATTACGATTTTGTTTGAAAAAAGGATAAATATAAGAGATGAAATTAGAATTGAAAAATAAAATACATATATTGATGTACTCTCGGAATTCTGTACATAACAATAACAAAACATAAAAATAAAGGCCTTTACAAAAAAAAGAAAAATGCTAATGAAAAACGTTTTTTTAGAATAACATATTTATAATTAGCGGAGAGAGAGGGTGAATGAAAATGTCCCACGTTTACTGTATTCTGAGCAGTCGTAAAAACAAACAATATCGTATTTTGATCCTAAAATACAGTTGTAATATGACTTTAATGACTGTCTGCGTTTGATTGAGTTTCACTGGACTTTCTTTCCTCTCGGGGCCAAAGTGAACGCTGAAAAAAAAAATTAATTCTGAAAAAAAAATAGGTGGACAATCGAAGGGTTCAGTACTGCAAAATCTTCAGCCAGAAGATGCATGCTATGAAAGATGAGGTTCAATGCTTCCTCAAGGTCATGGCGGGGAATTGGTAATCCAGGGGCTAACAAAATTCCTTTAGAAATACATTGACCGATGTATTTTCATTATTTCAATGTTACGATTTCTAAAAAAATATTCCTATTTATAAAAAAAAAGGTCCTGTAGGGATTGAACTCGTATTTTGAAGTTAACTCAGTTAAAAAAAATAAATATTTAAATTGGGGTAATGTTTTTAATCTTATACCTTCATCCTTTATTCCTGTTATAAACAGGTGGGATATAACCGAGAAAACTTATGTCCAAACCATCAAAAACTTGTTCAGAAACCACATTTTTATTTGCAAATTGAATTTTTACACTACTAATTTATACTAAGCGGGATATTAATTCTTTATTATTTAGTCCATCTAGTGTTATGTTCCCTTAATTTTAAATTTACATCTCACAGACCGAAATGTAAAGAAATAATGTGAATCGGCAATAATATCGGTTATATTTATATTATTTGATCAGCAAGATATTAAAAAAAAATAACAATAATTGACAAATGCCAATATTCTTCAACACCAGGTTGCTGATGAATTGTAAAATTACCGTAACATAATTCGTGGCCTAGAATTGGTCGAAAAACGAATTTCATTAGCAAAACCATAAATTGAGGTTTGTGTAATTAACAAAACTTGGGTACAAACAATACTCATAATCACATGTCAATAGGCGTTGTTGATGATGCATAATTTCTTCTTTCTTTTTACGTTTTCACAGCGGAATGTATTAATTAATGTTGAGCTTCAACGTTTGATTTAGGGCCTGATGGAATATTAAAATACCCTGTCACTAACAAACTCAGCCTATACAGAGGAGGATAATTCCAGGCAAATCTCTTTGGATCAGTTTCTCATTTAATAATGCCTCTTCACAGAGAAAAAAAGATAAAACTGGCTTTATCTTATCACGAGTGTTTTTTTCCCATCCTGGTGTGAATCAATAGTCATTTCGTGCCCTAAAATCCCGTCTTCCTCTCTCGAAAACGACGATCAGTTGAATTTTCCTAAAACAGAACTTTTACAATGGTGAAACAGCTTAGAGCAAAATTTTTATCTGATAATAGCAATAACAACAAGATAATGTCTATTATTATCACTAAATAGAAATTTTTTAATCCTGCTTGTAAAACAACATCATTGTTTGAAACGTTATGATAAAATATCTCAATCTAGTTTTGAAATCGATATTGATATAGGTTTCAATTAATCAAAATGATTCGATTTTAAAGTGAACAAAATATTAATATTATAAGCACGGTAGTGTACAAACATTGGCTGATTCAATACTTTTTTTAATTTATTTTTTTTTTTTAGTTTTTATTAAGTATTAAAGATAAATTACCTGATTATCATATTCATTATCGATTGTAATTGTAATTTTATCCATTTGTACCATCGCAACCCCATTAGAAAATATGTCGTTAAGATGTGTTTGTTGTAGACCGTGGATATTAGATGAGAAGTTGGTCGGAGGTGTGGTCAGTAAGCAACAGAAATAAGTATAACATATCTTATTAGTACCAGCGTTATGGTCAGAAGGCTAAGTGCAAAACAAGGCAAGGTAACAACTATAATTGATAAAAAATAAAAATAGTATAACAAGAAAATAGGATGAGAATAAATGATATAATAATAAATTTAATATAAGAAAATAGAGAACATACGAGTATATATTAATATTAAAGTTATGAAAGGGGAGACAAAATATATATAAATACATAAATAAAAATTTGGTTATGAAATACACGTAAAAAATATATATGTAAATAATCTAATTTCTTACATATACTTAATAAAAAATATCTATTTCAACTATCTGTAACATTAAAGGTGTTTATAATAAAATAATACAACCAAGATTTTATGCCATGAATTTATAAAAAAAAAAAAAAGAATTGAGTCAAAAATTAAAGGGCACACAAGGTTTTTATTTCATCTTGACTTGAATTTGTTAAGCCTACTAACAACATATTTTCTAATTTTTTACAAAAATATGAAATAATTTTTCAAAATCTTATTCATAAATGTGAAGAAAAACTGGAATGTTAACTCATTGAATCGCCATGAAAATTAGCCATGAATTATCTAAGTTAATAATTTTTAATGACTTAGCAAAACGCAGTTTTATTAATCGCATAGTTTTATGTTCATTATTAAATTTAGTTACGCCGAACCAACTTCAATCTAAGATATTTTAATGAAAGAATATTTTATGACTGGAACCAATACATGCATCTCTTGGAATCTTTCTTCAGATTAAATACGGGCAATAATCAATATTCATATGAATAACAAAGAACTGAATCATATTCTTATGAATATTTTTTCTTATAAAACAATAAAAAATAGTTATAATACTTAAGGCTAATATTAAAATTATTTAGATAAACAAATAAGTAAATGTAGATTGATATATCCCAATCGGTATAAATTGCTTTTTTTCTGTTTTTACCGAGAATTAAATCATTCGTACAAGACAAAAAAAAAATTGTTACCAAATATGTCTCAGTGAATCGATAGTAACATCGACTATTTAATCGATCTCATGATATAACTAAATAGAGCCCTCATTTTTAACTGAGTATGTCATATCAATATGATGTGGTCCGTTGTTACCCTCCTATCAATTATATAAAAATCATTCTATCAGTTTCTTTGGGTTATATACATTTTCACTTATTTATTTATTATTACATTAAATTTAATTTTAAGACTAAAATGTATATATTAAACACAATAAATTAAACAGGTTAAGGATTCTGTTATCAAGAACTCGTTCCAAAGCTACTTCATTGAAAAATAAATTATTGCTTTCTCATTCATCATTGTTAATACCAATACAAACCGTGAAGAGCCTTGAGTTAAGTCATTAGAAAGCACGTACTATTTCTTGAACAATAGTTATTCAAGGAAGTGATGTGATCAGCATCGTCGCTCAACCACCAGGTTTTTAAACTCACCATCATTCCATAGATGCTCAATTGTATTTTAATATAGATTGAAAAGCATATCCATTGAAATATAACAATAAAAGAGGACTTTGTTCAAATCGTAGAAAAATGTTATTAATTTAAATCAGTCCGAAAAAAACACTGTAGTTGCATTTAAGGTATGATAAAAGAAAATTAAACGCATTTTTAAGAAATTAGTCGAAAAAAAACTAAAATTATTTAATTTAATTAGAGTTGAAATTTATAATAAAAACAAATTGTGTACAACAGAACTAAATAACTGTTCAAAGTTATTTTTTTTAAATATAAGGAATTAAGCAATAAATGGGTAACTAAATAAGATTCAAATTCATCAATTCTGTGATTATATAAAATGAAAATGATTATTTTCAAAATATTACTTATTTATATTTGTTTTAAGAATTTTCCTGAATCTTTGAAAAATATTTTATCATTCCCTACAATGATTATGCTAACTTTCAAGGTGATTCCGTCACTCATTACAGCAACTTTTAAATCTAAATAGGACACAAGTAAAAAAAAAATTATTTATAGGTACTTTATGAATTTTAAATGTATTATTTATTTCAACGTTCAGAATTCGAGTTTGTCCTCCAGCATCGCTCGGGATTCGTTTGCTGTTGATATTGGCAAAAATATTGTTATGACAATGCATTAAAGTGCCAAGAATGCATTAAAAAAAATTATCTGGCCTCAGTGGCGACGAGGGTTCACAAAAATCTTCTTATTAAACAAAAGTACAGCACAAACAAACTACAGATGCCTTCAGTTTTAGATAACTAACTACCTGGAGTAATTCTGTATCAAATGGGAAGTTTTCAATACCGAAAAGAGTTAATTATTTAAAAGAGCTAGTTATACATTAATTTTATAATTTTGGATTAGGAAATGAAAGTTTTTTTTTTTATTTGTATTGACTAATAAATTTACAATGAAAGTAAAAAAAAAAAATTATGTATTTAATGTCGTAAGTGCTATAGGGATAGTTGCAATAGGATTTATACAAAACATCTTCTTTAGAATCAAATTGAAAATACTATTTGAAATATCAGTCATAGGTATAAAGGTTGTAAACAGACGTCATTAAATGAGTTAATTAATTGTAATAAGCATAATTTTAAACTAGGAAATAACTAATAATTTATTCCTTTTTAAAAAGTATATTGATAAAATGAATGTAAAAAAAATTATAAGTGGATTTGAAATTAAGGTTTATGTGCTGAAGTTGTTCTTCGCATCCGAAGCCCAGATTGGAGCGTGACCGATGTGTTAACATTTTTTTATTAAAATTATAAAATGTTCCATACTTAAGAGGAATGCGATGTAAGGCTGCAAGTACTCAATCATGCTGCATATACATATTAAATCAAAGTAGAAAAATAAATATTAAAAGGATGATGGTCCGGGTGCAATAAAATAAAAACTCACATAGTGATCTAACTAATTCCTCAGGGCTTCCTCAGAGCTAAAAAAGATACAAACACTTCTCAGAATTCGCATCGGTTGTACCATTTTTATGACCTTCATTAGTCCTAATGAAACCCTGCAACGTGGGGCGAAACGGTGTCTCCATATAAATAGTTTGATCACTGTTTAAGTTTTTATTTGACTACACCTGGACCATCTTCCTTTTATTATTACACACGGTCTATCAGCGATTTTTCAGAAAAGTAATAATAATTAAAATAAAATTAATAAGTATAGACTAAAATGGACAACAATAAAATTGAATAGGCGGTTACATTAATTAAATAATAGCAAAATGAGAAACTGAACTAATGAATTAAAACACAATAAATCATCTTGAACGCATTTCTACCTACATAAAATATTTGTGCATGAAAGGGGTATATATTAAGTAATCCCTCAAAAGGGAAACCAGACCTCCTTCCCATATCCTGGCCCATTTCAGGGAGTGCCCTGCTTTTGCCGAGCGGGTTGTGTATGTTAGAATGAAGGCGTTCCGTTTCTGTTGATTTACTCAATCTCTAATAAATATATTCTATTTTATTCAACCGCTATGAAGTAATTATATTTTTCGTTTACAAATCTTATATTTCACGTGACCGTTTGCGCTATTCTGAATAACTCCCTATACTTAGCCTAAACCTCTCACGGAACTACAGTATTTATTTGCCCCCAAAATACATGACATCATGCTTATGTATATTTGTATTTATCAATTTTTTTAAGGGTTTACTATATCTCATCCCGCAGTTTCCAAAGGACAGAAAGAAAAAAAAATCTAAATATTATGAAGGGAAGAAGGACGGTTGCCAAGAGAGGAGAGGAGCCAAAGTGCTATCTGGACTCAGGGCTACCTCGATTAGACTAATCCATATATCAATGGGCGCTCACATCCAGTTCTCTCTGTTGCCCTTATCTGTCCCCTCCGGCCCTTTTTTGCAAAGCTCACCTTCTATAAAAACAACTGCTGATGAAAAATATTCCAAAACAAGTAAGCAACGGAACTCATTGGAATTCATCTGCCAGATCACCCTTCCGACCGCTATACTTTCAATAATAATAAAAAAATGTTTGATTGAGCCATAATATGAATGTGTACAATGAAAAGTGAAATGTGTCTGGGCCATTCTTAAAAAAAAAAGATAGAATTTAATTTAAAGTTTCTTAAAAAAATTACAAAAATATTTATTTAATTTTGAAAATCCCTAACAGTTCAATATGATCATTATTTATTAGGAAAGAAATAGTCGGCATGAGGGAATTCATTCTCTTTGAGGAAGGCATTATGACTGCGATGGTATCATTTTAGGGTATTAGTTTAGCTATGGTTCAAAGTACATAGTTCTAAAACTACTATGAAGTTACATTCTTCCATAAAGTCATTTAGTTAAATAATACTTATATACGACTTTTTTTATCTTGTATGGGAGAAGTTTACATGTCCTTACATACAACGATTCAATGGCATTTTAGTATAGATATTTTCGCAAATTATTTTTTGTTTAGATGAAATTGTTGAAAAACGAACGTATGTGTTAGATAAAGCATTTAAAAAATAGGTAACCGACATTGTCCGCTCCTAAATAGAAGTGTATAGTAAATCAAATTATATGACAGAAAGTTGATTTTCATTAAAGAAGAGAAAAGAAAAACCGTTGGGAAAGAGTTTGAAGTTGTTTGAGAATGTTATCGAAAGCACAACAGCATTGTTGAAAGACGTAGGAAAATGGACATTTGGCCGAGGGCGTGACTGCATCTTCTCAAATCACTGATAATTATTATCTATAGTATCCAGAAATAATAATACATCGCTAATGAACCGTTCTCACGTCTATATATACGTCTGGACCAATTGTCTTTAAAATCGTCCGTGTCATTCTAAATAGCTGATCACCCAACTTTTTAATAAATATTACCTGATACAGTTCTAAGGTAGTACTTTTATCCAGCCTGATCTAATATGTTCCAAAATCTGTATTGGACTAGTAGTCGCAGCGGCATATCATACATGAAATGAACACAAATATTTGCCAATGTGTATTGTGTGTTTTATGGAAAAAAGGGCGTTCGACCCGCTTTTCTTCTATGGTAACACAATGCCCACGATTAATCTAAAATTAAGTTTTTTACGGCCTGATACATCGTATTTATTATCAGTTAAAGAATATATAAGAACTTACTTCATTACTTATTGCTACATCATTAACGAAAATTCAGATGGTGATTTTCGGGTACATGGTTTTCGAAGAAACACCATTTCTTACTTTAATGCCTCGATTTTAAGCATTATAATACCTAGGTAAATGAGGAATATCAGTAGCATTTGTATATCTCTTATCATATTTTCATTAATAAAGGCTACTACAGCAAATCTATTATTTAATTTTAGTTCTGTTTCTTTATTCTTTGCGGAAATAACGAGGCCGTTATCTTCTGTCATTAGATTGTTGAATGTATTTTTTGTGGGTTCAATTACAATAAATGTTTAGATAATTAAAAAATAGTAGATGATTGAACTATAGATAATTTATAAAGCATCCTTAGTATTATGAAATGACATGTAAGATCTCCTACGTTTTAAATTTTAACATGCTTTTTTTTTTAAATTTTTGTGTTTATTTTATCTTCATTCAACGAAGATGCGATCTTTAAATGCGCACTCTGACTATAAATAATTACAAAATAATTGAAATTTACATTTAAGCAATTTTTTTTTTACGTCTTTGTAGCTTATTAGAAATATTAGAAATGAATCTTGTTTTGTTTTTAAAAACATTTTTATGGATATATTTAAAAGGTTCCGCTACCAAATCGGCACTAACCAAATGCATATAGTTGAGTTTTCTACATTTTGAGAAAATGAAATATTGGAAAAAATTATTTTTTATAGTAAAAATAGTTTTTACTCTTGTATGGAAAATCTTAACTAAACTAATTGTACTAAACATGTATGTATATTTCTAGTCCTATTGTATAATATTTGTTGTGTTGAAAATTTAACTAAAGATGTTATTCATGTAATATATAATATTATTTATTATTATTATTGGCGCTAGGTATTGGAGGTCCAATGCCTCTCGCGGTGTACTTAGAAAATACATTGCGCGTTTAATGACGTGGTTTTCGTAGGGGGGGTTCGTCACCCCCACGCCTATTTTTTGTGAGTGCCACCCATTAGCTAACGGGCCTCACAAATACCTGGGGGGAGGCTGTGAGTATTGTATATTATTTGCTTGAAGAAATCCCGGATATTGCCGGGGACTCGAACTCACAACCTTTGGGTTGTCAGACAGGCTAGTTACCACACTGCTACCGTCACATATAATATTATATTGTATATATCTGCTATTGTATTAAAAATCGTAATGTTATACTGTAAACTTTAAATTGGAAAATTATAGTTGACGGTATGAAGTAGATTGGAGGAAGATATTCCGGGTGACGATCAATAAAGGTATCAAAATAGTAAAATAAAAATATTTATTGTTAACCAACGTGTAGACTTTAGACGAAGAATAAATAGTTATCTTTTACTAATGATACCTTTATTGACCACCACCCAAGTAAAAATTAAACGTTGAGATAAACAGTTAAAATATGTATTTTATGTGCAAAACAAAACTTTCTTTCATTCATAGTTTCAAACTATATCTGTATCTTGGATAAACAACAACAAATATTTACATTCAACATCTGAAGAAACATAACTTTGAAAATAAACTCTAGACTTTGCGACATAATTTGCAGGGTAAATAATTATAAAGGAATCAAATTTAATTTTGATTATTCACTGTTACAACTGAAGAAAATACTATTATAGTTAATAATTTTAAGTCCAAGTTTTCTAGAATGGGAAGAATTAATTTTCTGTACTTAAAATGAATTATACAGTTTATTATAGGCCAAAACTACAATTAATCTTGAAGACCAACAACCATCTGGTTTATTCCCAGACTTGGATGAGAAAGATTAAGTACAAGCCCTACGGAGAGGTCGGGTTAGTCTAACCAGGGAGTCAATAACATAATAACAAGACCCTTAATTGGTTCTGGGAGGTCTAAATATAGGTTAATTCAGCTAATAATTATTTATTTTATTATTAGGGATATGGAAAATAACATACTGTAATTTGAGTACGTTATAAAATATTTTAATTTAGGACGAATTATAAAACTATAAATAAAAATAGAAAGAACAATATAACTCCTGAAAAGATTGTACATGCTAAGATTGGAAGGAGAGCTTGGAAACGCAGATGCAAAAATAATGACTTTAAAAGAAAAGACTTTTCACAAAATTACGCAACATAAAAAAAATCTTTGAGTGTGAAGAATATTTTATTAATTTAAGTAGCTAATTTTGAATATCTGCCAATGAAATGTATGTCATCGGATGAGAAATTTATACATTAATTCAGACCTCCAAATATTCTTGTGCCGCAAATGATATTCGCTAATTCGAGGATTCGATGAATTACAATAAAATATGGCAAGAAAAACGTAGATAAATGAAATAAAATAGAACATAGAGCTATAGGCGGATACGTATTACGTACTGGAGTTGTAAACAATGGTCCCAATAGATTAGCTATGATGACAGGGGATATTGCTTCTCGCGGCTTACCTTCCCTACCTCCCCTGTCAGATCTAATGAACGGCATTTCCAGTGCCAGTCTAGTCTCTTCATCCCCAATATATTATAGCAATTAACATAATTGTTTCTATCCTTTGTGACCTTAAAAGGTATTCAGTACCTGAGCAATCCTGATCAGTGGTTACAAAGGGTGAAAGGGATTTGCGGTTTCCATTTCAGCAATAGTTTTTCGACAGGTAATGCGAAGTGAGTGGCAATGAACTCTCGTGGTGGAAGGATTTATTTGTTTTTTATTTCAAATAACAAAAATACTCCGACAGAGAATAAAATCACAACTCGAATCGAAAGTCAATATCACGCAAATTATTTGTTTTAAATTGGAGGAAGATAGTCCAGGTGGCGGTCAATAAAGGTATGAAAATAGTAACAGAAAACTATTTTTTGTTGAGCAACATTTCGCCCCACTTTGCAGGGCTTCTTCAAGGCTGATAAGAATGAAGTTCTGCTATCGACTGAACAAGGTCAATCTCAGTTGACAGCAGAACTTCATTCTTATCAGCCCTAACGAAGAACTGCAAAGTTGGGCGAAACGTTAGTTAACAAGAAATAAATGTTACTATTTTGATACCATTATTGACCACCTCCCGGACTATTTTCCTCCTATCTTCTTCATACGGTCAAGTATCTTCTTCCAATATTTGTTTTAAAGTAAAAATGACACAAGAGTTAATTCCTTATTTATTGTTTTTTTAATACATCTTTTTAAACCTACACCAATTTTAGTTAATTAACTGTTATTTAATTTTATTTATTGGTTACTTAATTTTAATTTTTATTACCTAAATCATTTTCTTAATTTGCAATTATTTAACTTATTTATCTGCTAGTTTTTAATTGAGATGTGCATATTTATGGCTTACTTCTCATTACTACTAAGTAAATATTCACTAACTGTACATACAATACAATTGAAGGTTCATTATTAGAACTTTTCAATTAATTTTTGTTGATTCTACAGATGTAGAATTCAAACGTAAATTTTTAGGTATAAACATTAATTGAAAAGTTGTAATTTTTATAAATGAGAGAACATTTAATTGTATTTTTGGTAAACCTAGTGGAAACGTAATTAGCAATACTGTGAAGTAATCCGCATATATATTATTTTATTATTATTATTTTTTTTTTTTTACTTTTATGATTATTATTTATTTACTAGTTTTATTTATTTAAAATGTTTATATGGTATACTCACTGCCCTTCAGTTTTTCAAACATTATAATTCCAGTAAAAAGTCAAATAAAATAAACTCTTTGAAGTTAACCATTGATATTCTCCAATGTAAACAAACTTTGCCAGTTGGGGTATATACAAATATACAATTTATTTATTGAATTTTACAATAATTTAACTGTATAGTAAAATGGAATCTTATAATAGATTCGTATAACACGAGTTTTGAACAGTTTTCAGACAGGGGAGGAATATTAAACAGAATGATTAATTTTTGTTTCCTATAGGTATGGAATTTATATTACCGACACAGTTAGATATAGAATATATTAAATTTTATTTCCAAAATTGTATGTTTTGAGATAAAAATTTCTTATCATAAAATATTGAATTGGATTGTATTATAAAAACACAATTCGAAGATTGTATTCATGGAACCCTGAGTCTCTAAAAGGCCAACAACTCGCAAGTTGGCATTTTCCCAATTTAGATATCATCAGAATATAAAATAACAAATTGCACGCGTGTGAAGACAAAATTCTGTGCACATCACATCAAGAGCACAAAAAAAAAACAAAAAAACAAGTGGTTAATTTGTAGTCTTGTTTGAGTATGTCTCAATGTATCTTGGAATGATGGATCATAAAATGTTGATATATTTTAAAACTGTCGAGGTGGGATGTGCTGCATTTTATCTTCGCACATATTGGAGTTTTACTTCCTGTAATTTTCCACTGGTTTGACTTTGGGCTTTGTAGTTTTAATATTCCATTTGTATTTTTGGCAACTTTACGAAAAAAGTTAATTTCTTTTTTCAATACTAAAGTTCAACCCCATTTAACCAAAAAGGTTTCATTAAATCCAGTCATTACATTACCTTTATGCGGAAAGCTATATTATATAACTAGCTGTATTATATAGTTTAATAGTTATAACAAATAATTATAAACTAGTAATTGTTACGGAACTAGGAATTGAAGAAATATTGTTGACTCAGTCTCTTATGAGCATTTATAACGCATATGAAATCACATGTGGTGGAATAACTTTAAAAACATAGTAGAAGATAATCTACCCCTTCGAAATGAACATTAGTAAATAAACCTAACATAAAGAAATATTTTCTTCACATTTTTAAGTTTATTATAATGCATTGATGAAGGTTCTGACGAAATATTCCAATTCCAGAATTTTCGCAGTACTTCATTACATTATAGGATTATTCGGTGCTGTATATATAAGCTTGTTAATTAGCTCAATGTTCCAAATCGCCCTATAATTCTGGGAATGATTAATGGTTGGATTAATAGTGGCAATCAAGTAATTGATGAATAAACTTAAATTAGAACTAACAATTTTTGGTTGTATATTATAATATTTGTCAGCGAATAATTCCACGTATTCAAATAACGCACGAATTGTATCTACAATGCCTCCTTACAGTAATTCGTAATAATTCTGGAAACTGGAACAAATATACCTTTTTCAACTCAAAACCCCTGGAAATTTCAGTAGACAAAAATAGATGGCATGAAAACCGATATTAGAAAGGGGAGGAACAAAAACGCCATTGGGAAGTGGTAATAAACAGAATTCCTGACGGATGGGTAGGGAGAGCTTAATTTACGAAGAAGATGCCAGCTGGAGATGTAGAAAATTCATTATCAGAATAGCTTGGAGGTGGAATTCTCCAGGGAATGCGCTTCGCTCCTCAAAGCCATAGCGAAAATCCAACATTAATGAAAACTATAATAAGAGGTGACATGGCAAATTTAACGAAATAATTTGAGTGTCACATCAAATATTTTTTTTTTTTTACTAATATCTGAATTCTACCCAAAATCTCTTATTATGAAGTTAAAAATATTAAAGTATGGTCGATGGTAGACATTATCAATGCTGGGGGAGGGGGAAGTAATTAAAATAAACATATAGCAAAATTTTATAAGTGTTTTAAACGCTGTAGAACATTTTGAAATGTATATGATACTTCATCTAAAACATCTGTATATAATAATCATTTTTATTTAAACACAATTACAATTTACAATCGAGAAGTCAGAAGTTTGAAGGCATCATAAGGTAAATTGAACAAATCAGAAAAACTATTACTCCATGACATCATATTCTAAAAAAAAAATATTATGATCAAATTATTATAACCATTAAAGATTTGAGTAATTTACAATCGATTGTTACACTTATATTCTATTTTGTTTTATATATATAACAAAAATTAAAACATTTTGAGTCCAAACATGGCTAGTGCTGTGTCCACACGTTTGTGTATAGTCGGCAATATTTTAGAACTGACAACAGATAAAATATTTGTGCTCTTCATGTCATAATTAATTAAATTATTTCCTCAACCTTCAGATTTAACTATTAACTCAAGTTTAATATTTAAAATTCAAATCCTTAATGCTCCTTACTTTGTCACAAATCAAGTCATCCATCAGGGGGCCCCAATGTTCCATATGTTACCGATTTGGCCAGAACCAGATACCGTTCCTTTCATAATAAACTTCTCCACCACCCAAATCCCCTTGCTCTAACCTGGCTTCTCCTTGATTACCTAATAATCCTCCTAGGCGTCTGAAAAGAAGATGGCCTCGAGATCTTCTCCTCTAGACATATTATTGGAGTTTTATCAGTGTGTAGTTTCTCCACATGTTTGTATCATGTCACTATGTCACCTACAGCAAATTTACTTGTTGTATATATGTGAATACAGTTGTAAATAACAATAAATAAATTATTAAAGAAAAAAATTAAATTCTATGGATTCAAATATTAGGCGGTTTATTTTTTATTTAACACAACACAAATATAAGTTTATAAAGACATTTTATGTCCAGCAATTTAAATAACAAATATCTCATAACAATTTTAGAACAAAAATTGAATCTATATATATTCGATTATGTTTTGTTTTTGACTATATACTTCAATTCTAATTTATTTTCCTTTAAAGACGTATAAAGATGTTTTATAATGATTATTACACTTACATAAATGGATTAAAATGCTTATCTAATCTATAGATTGCTACACGAAGATTAGAGCTGGATTAACACCCTTAAATGAACAATTTAGCATTTAAAACCCTAAATGCATTTCACTGGAACTCCATTCCCTCTAACATAGGTCATGTGTGAACCCTCCTCTCGTTTAAACCCCTTTTCTATTTAACCACCTTTCACTTCACCAATCTAATCCAATATTGTAATAGTACAAAGAATTTGTAACGACCTTTTAGTTTTGTTTTTATGTACTTGGTGAGTTAGTTTTTTAATTTTTTTTTTCTTCTCTGTATCTAAAATTATTTATATAAATTTTTTTAATAATTTGTAACTAAGTGCAGCCACACTGTTTTTTGAACAATATAAGTTACTGTAAACTTAAATATAATAGTTATAAAAGGAATAATAAGGTCCCAGAATAATAAACTATTTTTCATATAATTTTATTCAAAGTACTTGTACCCTGCTGCCTCTGGGCTTAGACAAAGAAACATACATTAGTACAACTATCTGTAATAACTTAATAACTGCTATGACAACCAACAACGTTTATAGATAAATAAATTACAACAATTGTGGTGTTTAAGATGAAAAGGAAGTAGGGACCAAAAATGTAATTTCATATAATGAACAAAAAGCTTTAATATTGAAAAAAAAATGTTTTTTATTTTTCTGAAAACCTCTTATATGGACTATTTTAATAAATTAATCTCTTATTTTCAACCGACTTGGTCTTGAAAAAAAACATTTTGTTAATGAAAAAAATAGTTTTCGTAAATTTTGGAACTTAACTTCTTTTTAAAGGAAACTCTTTAAATAACAATTTTGGTTCATATATCCATATTTTGTAAAAAATGTGTCTAGTTTATTTACTTTAATCATATTCTGCTGTATCATAAGTATTTAAATGCTTTGATTTTTCATATTAATATACGTGTAATTTTTATATTAAGTCTCATATTGTAATTTAATTGTAACCCCATTAATGAGAAAGGTTAATATTGGAGTATTGGAGTTTATGTACTCCTGATTAAACGACAATATCTTGGACTAGACTAAGTCGAATAAGCTGGATTCTACTGTATCATAATTATTTAAATGCATTGATTTTTCTATCTTTTTTTTTGTTCAACCGATATAATGATGTTGCCAATTTGAAATTTAAACTAGGAACTATCGAAAGTATAAAGTTGAAATCATTAATATGCATATAATCGGATTAAATTATTTTTAGTTATTAACATAGCGTTTCAATAACTAAAAATAAAATATAGAATACAATAGAATTCAAAAAATAACACTAGGACATTAAAAGAATGTTCTTACCCGAAGCAGTTGAAATAAAAATCAAGAATAGAATCTCAGTGAATAAAAAAGCTGGTGTTCCAGATGCTTACCTAAAAAAATAAAACATAATTATTAAAATAAAGGTAAAACATATTATATAAAATATATCATTGGAAATCATAAAATAGTCCTTATGAATTGTACGTGTCCTTTTTCAAAATTATTTTTAAAAAATCATAATTCAATAAAAAAAAATTTTTCTGGAAAGATTGTTTAATACAACTTACGTTATATTTAATAAATAATGATGTTTAACAATTAGGTAATAACCTTAATTGTAAACAAAATCTTTCCTAATTGGGGAGAAAGGACCACAATGAACACTACCACTAAGCATCTTACCTTTCCATCACTTAGCTTAAGGCGTGCAATTTAGTAAAAACTTTCCTTATTAGACCTGAGATACAAAAAGAAAACAAAAAAGGTTTTGTTGTTTCTGTCATGAGCAATACCTTTCTCTTATATTAAACAAGATATGAAATGGTTAGATTATTTCATAAATTATTGTCTCTTTCCTATGTTAAATGTTTTCATGATCTAAGATATATCTAAGTAGAAACCGATCATACATCGTCCTTTAAGTTCATTCGAGTCATATCGTAAGTTTGTAAAAACATTATTCCATTAAATAAAAACAAAAATATACTGCTTCATTCTAAAGAAATTGTAGCATCAAACAATATCAAATTATAAGTATCAAAGAATAAACTTCAAAATCGATAAGACTGCAAATTGAATCTATATTATAAAACTTCTTAAAAGGTGTATTCATTGTGTTTATTGTTTTAATTTTAATGGAAACATATATATTTTTCTTAACAATCCATGAATTCGAATTATTAAGATCTAAACAGGTCTGAATACTTCAACTGACTTCAAATGTTCAGCAAATCTGAACTTGAAAGATAATATAAAACCTAATCCGAAAACAGATTGTGAAATTGCATTAAAAAGAAAAAAAAAGGTTTTAAGTAGAAATGTGACGGAAAAATCCAGGAAAAGAAGTGCGCTGGTGCCCTATATTTTGAGAACCGACAAAAGAATTATTTTTAGAGCGAAGAGCATTTATCTCGTCCTGCCTGATATTTGCTGAAGATAAAATTTTATTTATGATTGTTTAATGATCGTTAAAAACCTTTAATTTATGCCAAAAAATAGAGGTAATAATTAATGCTGTTACACAACTAACCGTAGTTTGAGCCCGCATGCAGAACACTTTTAAAATTAGTAATTAAAACTATACTTCGCCCAAATTATATTAATA